>NC_091221.1:14325915-14390915 GCF_040958095.1 Procambarus clarkii
GTGTTCTTTAAAGGTAAGGTCTTCCGACATGAGTACACCCAGATCCTTTACATTGCCTTTTCGTTCTATGTTATGATTTGCCTGAATTTTGTACGTGGTTTCCGTTTTTATATTTTCATTTTTTCCATAGCGCATGAGCTGGAACTTATCTTCGTTAAACAACATATTATTTTCTGTAGCCCATAGAAAGACTGATCTACATCTGACTGGAGGTTCGCCGTGTCCTCTATGTTGCCTACTCTCATGAAGATCCTAGTGTCATCTGCAAAGGATGATACAGTGCTATAGGTTGTGTTCTTGTCTATGTCCGATATGAGGATGAGAAAAAGTACTGGAGCAAGCACAGTACCTGGGAAACTGAGCTCTTCACGGTTGATGGGCTGGATTTTATTTTGTTGACTATTACACATTGGGTTCTGTTGGTCAGGAAATTGTAGATCCATCTGCCTATTTTTCCAGTAATTCCTTTTGAACGCATTTTATGTGCAATAACACCATGGTCACATTTATCAAAAGCTTTTGCGAAATCTGTGTAAATTACATCCACGTTATGTTTGTCTTCCATAGCATCTAATGCCATATCATAGTGGTCCAGCAACTGCGACAGGCAAGAGCGCCCTGTTCTGAAACCATGTTGTCCGGGGTTATGGAGTTGCTGTGATTCCATGTATTTTGTGATTTTACTTCTTAGCACTCTCTCAAAAATTTTTATGATGTGCGATGTTAGCGCTATCGGTCTGTAATTTTTTTGCCTCAGCCTTATTTCCTCCTTTATGAAGTGGTGCTATCTGCTGTTTTTAGTATATCAGGAATAACGCCAGTATCTAGGCTTTGTCTCCACAGAATGTGGAGGGCCTGCGATAGTGGTTTTTTACAGTTCATGAATATGGAGTTCCAAGAATCCGGGCCTGGTGCAGAGTGCATAGGCATACTGTTTATGGCTTCTTCAAAATCCAGTGGGGATAGGGTGACGTCTGATATATGATTTGATGTTGGTATTGTGACGGTAACGCGTTGGTGTTCGGCTGTTCAAAAGCTAGGGGTATGGCCTCGTCACATATAGAAACAAAAAATAGAAAATCTGGAACTTCGTCTGTGGTAAGGTAATGAGAAGACACACAAAACACAAGTAAATTTAACAATGAGATTTTAATTACGTTAGAAAAGCAAAACATGAATAAAATGGACATACAAATTCGTATAATAAAATCAATCAATCAAAATAATAAGAATAATCAAATGACAAAACGAAAAGTTACGTTAAGACAAGGTGAGTAATAACAAGTGTATAACAATGTAAATATGGGTGCCGGAATATTGGCTTTAAGCTACCACCTCTCTTAGTACACGTAAGCCACAGCTTAGTCTACCAACGAGACGTGTTAACTTGATGAAAGCACTGGATATTCTGAGGTCTGGCGGTCGTGTGGCCCCAGACATCAGGTAGTGTGGTGGGTGGAGGGCAGGTGCAACTGGACCCGCAGCCAATCAGCGATGAGCTGGCGACAGACAGGTAGTTTGGTGATTCGAGGTGGAGCAGGTGTTCCTGGCTGCATACGTTTTGCGCTCTGGCAAACCTTGGTGGTGTAGTTGTTGGATATTTCTTCCATACTAGTTTTATATAGATGTATAGCGACGTATTTTGGAGGGAAGAGCAGGCTCAATCTCTTGAAGGAGATTATCGTCACAACTCTCCCCCGAAGCCTGCGGTTCTGGAAGAAGTACGTCGTTATGTGGTGGAGTAATAGATGGAGTCGCTTCTACTTCATAAACTCTAGAGAGGGCATCGGCTATGATGTTGTCAGAACCCTTGATATAGCGGATCTCCAGGTTGAAATCTTGTAAATACAAAGCCCATCGTAGAAGACGCTGGTTAGTGAATTGGGCTTGATGTAGGAAGCGGAGAGGGTTGTGGTCTGAGAAGATGGTTGTAGACCTGGCGCCTTGTAGGTACGGAGCGAAGTGTTGGAGGTTCAGGACGATGGATAGTAGCTCCTTTTCAATAGTGCTGTAGTTCCTCTGGTGTGGTTTCAATTTGTAGCTGTAGTAGCTGACAGGTAGAACCTCCTCGCCTCGTTGTTGCATCAGGACACCACCAACGCCGGTACCACTGGCGTCGACATGAAGGACGAAAGGCTTGGTGATATCTGGCGAGGCGAGAATGGGATTAGAACAGAGGAGGAATTTGAGTTGTTCGAAAGCAACGGTTTGCTGCATGGTTCAATTATACCGTTGCTTGGGACTGGTTAATAGAATTAGAGGTGTGGCGACTGTACTGAAATTCCTCACAAACCTACGGTAGTAGGAGGCAAGACCAAGGAAGCGCAGGAGCTGCTTCCTGGTGGTAGGCTGTGGATACTGTTGGATGGCTGAGTGTGTGAGTCTAACGGAGCTAGGCTGCCACTCCCAATAACATGACCCAGATAACGCACTTTACCTTTCGCGAAGGTGGACTTGCCCAGGTTGATGGTGAGGCCGGCTGTCAGGAGCTTGGAGAACAGACGTCGCAGCTGGAGCAGATGTTCACTCCAGGTGTTGGATGCTACGACGATATCGTCCAGGTAGGCGTATGTGTTATCCAAGCCCTGGATGACACGGTTGACAGTTCTCTGAAAGGTGGCCGGGGCATTACATAGTCCGAAAGGAAGGCGTTCATATCTGAAAAGTCCAAAAGGAGTGATGAAGGCAGATATCTCTTTAGCTCGCTCCGTTAGACACACTTGATAGTACCCCTTAAGCAAGTCCACTTGGGACTAGTACTGGGCACTACCAATGGCGTCAAGGATGTCATCTATCCTAGGCAAGGGGTAGCATCCTTGACAGTTACATTATTGAGTTTTCGATAGTCAGTACATAACCGCACCTTACCTTGGGGTTTGGGCACCAAGATACAGGGTGAGGCCCAGGGGGACTCACAAGGTGTAGCCAGTTTATGATCCAAGAGGTATTGCACCTCAGCACGCATGACTTCCTTCTTGCTCGGGCTGATTCGGTAGAAGGGTTGACGAATCGGCCGGGTGTCGGGGAGCAGTTGGATGTCGTGCTGGGTAACATTACACTCTTGGGGGTAATCTCTGAACAACTCCTGATGTTCTCTGAAGATCTTGACAAGAGGTGCACTATGATTATCCTGAAAGTATTTGGGAAGATCATTAAGGATTTCGGAATTAGAAAGCGCTGACTCCTTGTCAGTGCTTTCGGGAGGAGAAGCTGGGAAGGTCTCACTGTGGATGTAGGGTTCTGTGAAGGTAGAATAATTGATTAGGACAGTGGGAGGAGTACCATTATATTGCTTCAGGAGGTTGACGTGGCACAGCTGGGTCTTCCGCCGCCTATCTGGAGTCTCGATAACGTAGTTGTTTCTGCACTCCTTGACGCGGTAGGGTCCTGAAAACCTGTTTTGTAAAGGTGAACCTGGGATAGGAAAGTATGCAAGTACGAAGTCTCCCGGCTTAAATTTTCTTACTTTGCTGGTCTGGTCGTAATGAGTCTTCATCCTCTCCTGGGCTTTCAATAGATTATCATGGGCAAAACGGTGGACTCTCTCTAGAATGTGTTGAAGGTTTTGAAGAAACTGGGGCACATTCTGATGCTCACTGAAGGTGGCATCTCTGAGAGAGTCTTTGAAAGCCTTAAGGGGAGTACGGCACTTACGGCCGTAGAGCATCTCATAAGGAGATACTCCTAGGGACTCATTGGGAAGACTTCTGTAAATACACATTATAAGGTCGATTTGCTTATCCCAATCCTTAGAGTTTCACTACAAAACTTTTTCAAGAGTGCTTTGATAGTCTGATGACTACGTTCAAGAGAACCCTGTGAAGCAGGATGATAGGGGCTGGACAATACCTGTTTGATGTTGAACTCCTCCAGTGTCCTTTTGAAGAGATCACTGGTGAAGTTGGTACCACAGTCGCTCTGAATCTCCCTGGGAAATCCGTATTGAGTGAAGATCTTCAATAGATGTTTTACAACCGTAGCAGCCGAGATGTTCTTCACTGGAACTGCTATGGGAAATCTGGTGGTAGGACACAGGATGGTTAAGATATAGGCGTACCTGAACTGGTCCGAGGTAAAGGACCAACACAGTCTATTATAAGTCTGTGGAAAGGTTCCGCAGGCACCTGTATGGGAATCAGTGGCGCTCTGGGAATGGAGATGTTCGGTTTGCTGCCATCTGACATGTATGACACTGTTTTACGTACTTTTGACGCTATTTACCATACCTGGCCAGTAGTAGTCTTGACGAATTCCATGGTAAGTCTTGTTGAATCCGTAGTGGGAGAGTGCTCCGTGGGCCAGGTGTAGAATAGTGGGCCGCAGGCTGGTAGGAATCACAAGTTGTTCGATGTTGGCCCAATCGTCCTCCTCCTTCAGTTTACTGGGTCTATATCTGCGGTAGAGCAAGTCGTTCTCTAGGAAGAACCCAGGAATACTGTCGGGTTGAGTCTCAGCCTGGAAAAACAATGGTGTAAAGTAAGATCTTCCCTCTGCAACTTACGGAACTCCAACTTGGTCAGATTCGGGGGTAGTTTCTGAGGGTCTTGAGGGACAGCGGTAGCAGTAGAGTCAGCTGGCTGTGGACGTGCGGCTTGTGCACGGGTGGTCACGAGAACCGGAGGAGAAACTTCATCACTCTCTTGAACCTCTGCTGGAACATACGCTAGTATAGGGTTAATTGGCACAGAGGTACACACCTGGGGTTTGTCCATGACGATCAGGTTGGTCGGTTGCAGGTCTTCTGCCAAGTCGTTGCCTAGGAGAAGTTGCACTCCAGGCATGGGAAAAGGCTTTTCCCTGACGGCGACTTGGACTTCTCCGTTCACGTAGGGACAATCCAGGTGGACTCTGGCGAGAGGGTATGGAGTGGTAGCAGTGAGGTCAGTGATGAAGACAGTTTCTCCGGTGTACGCGATGTTGGGCACAGCCGACTTCAAGATGATCGATTGAAGAGCCGCTGTGTCCCTCAAGATCTTCAATTTGAAACGTCCCTCCGGATTTGAACCGTTGGCAGAGACAGTTCCAGTATACAGGTGGTTACTGAAAAGAGAAAGATCATTAACATTAACACCAACATTCATCACAGGCTTACCGGACTTAGGAGGAGTTGGTTTGGGTTTCTGTGGGTCAGTGGTTCCCTTGTATTGAGACTTACCACACTTGTCTATGGTATGTCCATAGAGTCTACAATACTTGCAGTACAATTGCGAGCAGCTTGATCGGTGCTCACTTTCTCGTAACTGTACCACGACTTCTTACTGGAGGATGGTTCTGGTGTCAGCCGGTGGATGAGGCTGTAAGTGTCAGCCGACTTAGCACACTTCAGGTAGTCGGTTTCTTCTTTATCTGCTAAGTATAGACGGACAGGAGGCGGCACACGCCTCAAGAATTCTTCAACAAGCATCAGGTTGACGAGTTCTGTAAAAGTAGAGACATGTGCTGCTTCCAGCCATTTCATGAAATATCTCCGTTTTGTGTTAGCAAACTCGAGGAAGGTAGTGGTACTTGCCTTCAGGTGGTCACGGAATTTCCTTCGATAACTTTCTGTGGAGAGGAGGTAGGCGTCCAACACTGCTTGTTTCAGAGTCTGGTAGTCATTCTCAGACGCCAGAGTGCTGAGTGTGACTGCAGCTCTACCTGTAAGATGGACTCTGAGAAGTGTGGCCCATTGGTCGACAGGCCAACTGAGTTGATTAGCAAGGGTTTCAAAGGTGGTGAAAAACACATCAACTTCTGCTTCTACAAGGATGGCATTAACTTACTTGCATGTGATATATTAAAACTGACGGGAAGATTGGCAGTAGCTTGCTGGCGTTGAGCGAGGTGTGAAGTTTCAACGTGTATTCTCGTTGACGACACTCTAGAGCCAGAGTCGCTTGTTGCTGGTCATGTTCGCGTTGCATCTCCAACTCGCGTCGTTTTGTTTCAAGCTGTACTCGCTCCCGCTCATGGAGCATTGCAACCTCACGTTCCTGGAGGGCGAGTTCACGTTCCTTGAGGGCGATTTCTCGTTCGTGTTCTTCCTTCCTCAAGGCAGTTTCACGTTCTTTGAGGGCGATTTCACGTCTTGTTCTTCTCTTCGTATGGCAGCTGCTTCCCTTTGCTGCTCGAGGGCTTCCCTTTGCTCACGTTCAATCTTGGCCAGCTAGTTTGAGTTTCATCGTTGCCAAATCAGTTTTATCTGCAATATAGTAAGTTTCATGAGTTTCAGAGTCTATCTTACCTTGTTCTAAGAAATGATCCAGCAACAGGTTGTGTATTTCACTCTTGTTGGCTTGGTAGGGAACTGTTAGTTGATACTCATGTGCAAGAGTTTGTAATTCAGCTCTCTTGGCATGACTTAAAGTCCCTATTGCACCTGCTGGATCTGCACGGAAAGCTTGGAGACGAAACATGGTGAAATTAGCAAATAAATGTACAACGAATATACAGTTATAGTGAATGTCAGAAACAGGACAACGTGGCAACTGGTACCTATCCTGTGGGATCTTTAACAATTAAAGTTAAGTACAAGATGTTAAATGATTAATTTAAATCAAGGGCGCAGGAAATCTTGTACCCGGTACTCATGTAAGAGGATAAGGGCAAGAAAATCCTACTAACAAATGAAACAGAGTTTCGAAAACAAATGAAACAGTTAATTGCCTCAAAAGTAAAATTGGTAGTCCAAGGATGTAGGCATACCTTGCAGAGTCTCTATGACATACGCAAGTTTTTCCTACTGAAATTAATATGATACTTACAGAATTAGCGAACTTTTGTGCTCTGAAAAAGTAAGCTAATTCCCTACCGTTGTATGTATCATCATCTCTGACTGACGTATAGGGGTTCGAGGTGTCAACTGGTGACGAGAACTGCTGCTGAGGTCCAATTCAGCAACTAAAGTTCGAGCTAGAGGAACTATGGCCCTCTTTGTCCTCCTACAGTCAGATTGCAGAAGATTGGGTGCACTTGACCCGGGGCAGACCACAGTACCAGGGTACCAATATGATGATCTGTCAAAAATGAGAAATATCCAAGGGACAAAGATGGTAAACACGAGTAATAACACGGAGGGAGAGATGACCAATTAAGAGTATGACTGAGGCCTACAGTCACCACGTAATCCAAAGTTGTCTCACCTTCACCATATGCTACTCTCGTAATGCACAATACACCGCACCATATAAAAAATGAAATTGAATATGAAAAATAGTAAAAGCTACGTTAACAAAGTTAAATACGCTTACCATAAATTACTACTTGGCACCAGTACCTGAGTGAAGCTCCTAGGACAGGCCCCCACTTAATATGTGACGGTAACGCGTTGGTGTTCGGCTGTTCAAAAGCTAGGGGTATGGCCTCGTCATATAGAAACAAAAAATAGAAAATCTGGAACTTGTCTGTGGTAAGGTAATGAGAAGACACACAAAACACAAGTAAATTTAACAATGAGATTTTAATTACGTTAGAAAAGCAAAACATGAATAAAATGGACATAAAATTCGTATCATAAAATCAATCAATCAAAATAATAAGAATAATCAAATGACAAAATGAAAAGTTACGTTAAGACAAGTGAGTAATAACAAGTGAACAATATACAATCAGATAATAGGTGCAGGAATATTGGCTTTTAAGCTACCACCTCTCTTAGTACACGTAAGCCACAGCTTAGTCTACCAACGAGACGTGTTAACTTGTTGAAAGCACTGGATATTCTGAGGTCTGGCGGTCGTGTGGCCCCAGACATCAGGTAGTGTGGTGGGTGGAGGGCAGGTGCAACTGGACCCGCAGCCAATCAGTGATGAGCTGGCGACAGACAGGTAGTTTGGTGATTCGAGGTGGAGCAGGTGTTCCTGGCTGCATACGTTTTGTGCTCTGGCAAACCTTGGTGGTGTAGTTGTTGGATATT
This sequence comes from Procambarus clarkii, assembly GCF_040958095.1. Classification (NCBI taxonomy): domain Eukaryota; kingdom Metazoa; phylum Arthropoda; class Malacostraca; order Decapoda; family Cambaridae; genus Procambarus; species Procambarus clarkii. Next base: position 14,333,810 of record NC_091221.1, read on the forward strand.
TCTTCCATACTAGTTTTATATAGATGTATAGCGACGTATTTTGGAGGGAAGAGCAGGCTCAATCTCTTGAAGGAGATTATCGTCACAGTATCGTATCCATGAAAAATTCATTTGGGTTATCAATCTTTAGTGTGTTTAATAGCTCGCTGAAAACAGAGTCGTACTGCGTCCTCAGTAGCTCGCTCATTTCTTTGTTGTCATCGGTGAAAGTTCCATCTCCCTTTCGCAGGGGCCCGATACTAGATGTGGTTTTTGATCTTGATTTTGCATAGGAGAAAAAATATTTCGGATTTCTTTCTATTTCACTGATGGCCTTTTGCTCTCTTTGCCTCTCCTGGGTTTTGTATGATTCTTGTAGCTTCCGTTCAATTGTTTCTTTTTCTCTACCTAACCTCTTCGCCGTTCTTGAGATAGGGTGCGACTGTCAAGTTGTTCCGCGATTCGTTTTCTTCGCCTATATAGGGAACGACGTTCCCGTTCCAATCTGCATCTCTTATTCTTTTTTCTTAGAGGTATGCGGTTTGAACATATTTCTAGTGCTACTGAGCTTATTTTTTCCAGGCACTGGTTCAGGTTTGCATTTTCTAGCTGTTCTTCCCAGTTTATTTCTGTGAAGTCCTGGTTTATTTGCTCCATTTTATCTGTTTATTATTGAAGTTGAATTTGCTGAAATCTCCTCCACCGGGAATCTGGACTGGTTTTGAAGGTCTACTCCCCATGGTTGTCATAACTTCAATTAAGTTGTGATCTGAGTAACAGGTATTTGTAATCATTATGTTCCTGATCAATTCATCATTATTAGTGAAAATGAGGTCCAGCGTGTTCTCCTTCCTAGTTGGTTCAACTATTTGCTGGTTTAAGGCAAACCTGTCGCACATCCGTAGCAGGTCATTTGCATGTGCTTGTTCATTTAGGCTACTTCCTGGTATTCTTTCTGATATTACTGTATTAGCCAGGTGCTTCCATTTCAGGTGCCGTAGGTTGAAGTCCCCAAGCAGGATGATGTTCGGAGCTGGATTTGTGAGGTTTTCCAAGCAGTGTTCTATTTTCATTAGTTGGTCTTTAAACTGCTGAGGGTTTGCCTCCGGTGTCTTATATACAAGGACAATAACTACATTTAAAATCTCTATTTTGGTTATCAGCACTTCCACCATATCATTTGAGGTGTTTGGCAGCTCAGTACAGATGAGTGTGTCTTTGATGTAGAGGCTGACCCCACCCTGAAGCCGGTGTTTCCTATCACATCTGAAAAGATTGTACTCTGAGATCCATATTTCACCATCATGGTAGTCCTTTGTGTGGGTTTCTGTTAGGGCTGCAAACACTGCATTTGCCTCATGAAGGAGACCATCTATAAATTGAACTTGTTGGTTTTGCGTGTTTTTATACCCTGGATGTTGGCAAATATAAATGATGTTATCGTGTTAGTGGAAGTGCTGGAAGCCTTACTTGGTGTTAATATCTGAGGCTCTGGTAAGGAGGCCACTGTGTTTGCGTCCAGGGTGTGTCGTTTTGGAAGTGATTCGTCCAGTTTTGGTAGTAGGACGGGTGTTGTCTGGTGTAGTGCCTGTGTGCTTGTTGGTAATTTGAATTCCAGTCTTGTGGGTATCTCCGTTCCCCTCTGTAATCCTGTAGTGGTTCCATCTGACTGTTCCTCTCTCTTATATTTGCTACTCTGTTTCTGCCTTCCTCTAAAAAATTTCCAGTAGTGTCATATTGATCTTCCCGTCTATAACGCTCTATACCTCTCACATGGAATTCCGGACACTGAAGATTGTAGCATTTTTTGTCCCTAATTGAAAATTGACATAATTTAGGGTGGAAGTATCTACACCCTGTTCCAAAACGGCATGTACCCCTCTCCAACATGTTCCTGCATTTTCGAGGATGCAGAAAATGGCATTTTGCTCCTAATTTTCCATATTTGCATATTCCTTTAGCGTAGAATTTGCAAATGTGTTCCGGTTTTGCGTTTTTCAAGGTATTTATATCTGTGACTGTCTTGTCTACCTCTTTATTGGAGCCATCTCCGTTTTTCGTCCCAATTCCTTCATCTATGCACTGTCTCACTGTTGCTCTCATCGTTTATATTATCTGGCTCTGCAATATTGCTGTTATTTTGTACCACAATAGTCTCCTCCTCCACACTACTGCTCCGGTTCTCCAAACTATCTGTTCCTGAGTTTTGGTCGTTATCCAATGTTGACTTTTCCCAGTCCGCATATATCACTGGTAGCCTGTCTGTGAATGATAATCTCTGTGACTCGGGAATGTTTTTCATCAGTTTAGTTATGTTCTCTAACATTAATCTGTCATCTTTGCAAACCCAGTAAATTCCTTGCCTTTTTATGCATCCTGGAGCTAATTCTGTACAGCCCAGGTGAAATCTAATGTTACAGATGCAGCACGTTACGCCTGCATTACGTCTTCCCAGTACTCCCGAACACTCGCCACACCTCTCCATTGTCTGATGTTTTGTGTTGTATTTGAGAGTCACTGTATGGATCACTTGTTGATGTCAGTCCTTTTAACTCTTTATAAAATTATATGTATATATATATATGTTTAATATTTATAATATTATATGTATACTGTATATTAGTAATATTATGTATGTTATTTTGTTCAAACTTTACGGCAGGTACTTAGCGTAGGGTAGCGAAGCTGGTCCCCGGTGAATACAGGTGACCTCTTGTGTCCCAGGTTGATGTCACCAGTTTCCAGTTACCCGATTTATAACCACTGATGCCGCCTCTTGCCACTATTCTATATTTCTAGTATTCTGTATTTATAATATTCTATGCACGATTTTCCTTCACTTCCAACTTATATGTTGTTGTGATACCCGTTCCACATCACTGTTCCACGAATCACCATTCACTATTTTTTTTCCTAATACACACATGTACACAAAGCCTCGTTCACTGGCTCACACGTGACTCCCGTTTATTCTCTATTTAGCACAAAGTTCTATTGTTAATGACTATTTTCATTTTCCCAGCGGGTCACTATGCACTTTGTTATGTCTGTAATCAGTAATCCATGGCAGTAGTCCTAAGAATCCCGGTTTATGACACGATTTTAACGGAGCGCGCACGGTACGTCTTCCCCCTCCCTCGACCTCGACTTGACCTAAAGTCGGTGAGACATAAAACAAAAATATGCTTCACAAATGTTAGGTAAGGGGTAAAAACTTCAACAACTTTTGTCATGGAATACTTAGGCCTATAATTATCACTATATGGACTATTATGGCCAGTTAAAAAAGAGAGGGGGGGGGAAGCAAGGGGTCCAAGACCTCTTCCTGTTACACAATTTGGCTCTGTGTAACAATCTGTAAGTAATTATCAAAAGAAGGCACCAAGCTGGGAAGGCTATGTAGCACCTTTGTGTATAACAATAAACCATTTTTTTTTAACAAATAATGCAACTGTGAGTAAAACAAATAATGTCAGCTGTAAAAATAGTGATGCTGTTATTTAAATAAAAAATATAATGAAAGAAATATTACTGGTTTATTGTTATCCTATCTTTTTGTACTGTACAGTATATCCAAAGAAGTGAAAAATTGAGACATAATGCACAACTTAATGAATGATTCAAAAGAAATATGACTATTACATATCAACCTGAGATCTTAATGACCCATGGTTAACATGAATTAATTAGGATAATACTGGTAATATACAAACTATAATTTAAAATCTTAATTACTCAATTTTTTTATTAAGAAGCTTAGGTATACACAGCACTGTGCTGCTACCCTATTCTATATGGAAGATTACACAGTGTAGATAAAAAACTATCTATAAATTCATCTGATACTCTCATCTCACAGGATGATTAGGCATACATGGAATCAAGAGAGAAAATACCTGCCTCAATACAAAAAACAAATGAACTCTGACTAAACAACAACTTCACGATTTTCACAAGAGGTAAGCACTGAATCATGGAAACATTATATTATAATTACTCTTACTAGTTTCTACATAACTCCTCTCAAACAATGTATTTTTTTAACATGCTTAGGTATACACAGCAATGTGCTGCTTCCCTATTCTGTATGAAAGACCAAACAGTGTGGATAAAAAAAAAAACAGCTACAAGCTCATCAAACATCCCCCACCTCACAGGAAGGCTAGTCATACATGGAATCAGGAGGGAACAAGAAATATAAGGCTGATCTATTAGCCCCACTGGCAAAATCTGGGTGCAGCACAAAAATATCTTCCAATAGTCCTGAGTGTATGAAGTAATTACAGAGCCCAAAGTACCTTATACCATTTGGTCTGAAGTCCCTGATAACAGGGCAATCACAGAAATAGTGATGGAGAGTGTGTCCTCTCAAGTACGACTGAAAACAGATGTTTTTTTGCAAAGAGGGTTATAAACCCATGGAACCACCTATACCCGCTGAAGCCGTAAATGCCAAAATAATGCTGAAAAATATCATTAAGACAATTGGCGGGCCCTTTAACAAGCCGCCGGATTCTGTCCATTTACCCAAGGGCCACTAGATAATTAATGGCCCTTGAGTAAATTCAGGTAAATATATACAATAATTTCAGTGCATCTTCCGATCGACAAGGAAAGCTACACAGTATCTCTTAGAATTACATAGGTAAATAAAAAATGTAACATATTTGTTTACTACAAGGTCGATGCTGGCTGTAGAAGTTGAAAAAACTTAGTTTTACTTCAAAATATACTAATTTTATAAGAAAATTCGACGTAAATAGGTGGCAGGTGAGCTCCGATAAGCCAGCATCATGATTGGCTAAATCATCAAGATGAAGAATGTTGCCTGCTCTCTGATTGGCCAAACGAATAGCCCTAGTGACATCTAGCATGACTTCTTGAGAGTTGCTAATAACTTCGTAAGTACGGCTTTCTGAATTGCATGTAGTCACGTTCTTAGCCGGTACTTATGAACCTTCGTAGCACACCTACTTACGAAGAAATACATGGAGCTTCGTGAATCTAGGTCCAGCTAATTTGTAAATTGGGTATGGTCTTTACTTAGCCCGGCTTCTGTTAAAATAATGAACGATAGTTTAGTACCAAGGTTGTGAGTAAAGCATTTATATCATTAAAATGTTTACCAAGTGATCTAACATTTTGGTTGAAAACTGATGTGTTATTTTGGTGTTTGTTTTTTGCCTGGTGTGCTGTGTAATACCTGCAGTAGTGATGATCTGTATGGGGGTTACTATAAATTTGTGACAGTTGATTTTGTTCATGATCAATATCAGCTTGCATGTGGATGCAATGTAGTCAAGGTACAATAAGGTATGCAATTACAGAGCAGTAAAATACTAAATCAACTAAATATGTAAAACAATTATGATAAAAAAGGAAAGGAAACAAGAAAAACAAAAGTAAATAAATATAAATGAAAATTAACGTATAATAGAAGCAAATAAAGTATAATGAAGATTACTGAATTGAGGCAGTAACAGCAAATGACAATACATTTCTATATTTAATTTTTTATATTTCATACACTTTCTATATTTTGTTTGTCAATAAATCCTCCAATCAAATTAATCTAATAATAAACAATATCCAAATTAGTAACAAAGTAGATGGAAAATTCCTTGGCATTCTCATTGACCACAAGCTGAATTTCCAGGGGACACATTCTAAATATATAAAAAAAAGTTTCTAAAACTGTTGGCATCCTTTCTAAGATCACATATTATGTACCTCGCTCTGCCCTGGTGACGCTCTATTACTCTTTCATCTATCCTTATCTAATTATGGTATTTGTGCTTGGGGTTCTACTACACAAAATCATTTACGTCCTCTAATTATTCAACACAAAGCTGCTATTAGAACAATATCTAACTCTGGCTCCAGACAGCACTCGGTACCCTTACTCAAATCTTTGAATATGTTAGATATTAAGTCACTGCACATCCTCTCATGCATACTCTATATATTTAAAACTCTGAACTGCAATGTCAATCCTGACCTTAGAAGCTTCCTAGAAGGTTGTAACAAAACCCATGTGCATCACACCAGAAACAAATACCTATTTGATATTCCAAGAGTGCGACTTAACCAAACTAGAAATGCTCTACAAATCAAGGGACCCAGAATGTGGAATGGTCTCACCAATCCTGTCATAGGCTGTACGTTCAAAGAGCTTGCAGACACAACTCGTGAGGGCAATAGGGCGGAAGTCCTTGGGGGATGACCCGAGAGACCCTGGTTTCCGAGCAGGGAGGACAACAGCATCGAGCCAGTCTTCAGGGACTGACGACGACTCTCAGACCCGATTGTACAGACTCAGTAAATACCGAGACGTGCATGGAGGAAGATGGCGAAGCATTTCATAATGAATGCCATTGGAGCCGCTGCCGTAGAACCACAAAGGGCTAGGGCAGATTGAAGTTCAGAGAGAGAGAAGGGATCATTATAGGGAAGGTGAAGATAAGTACAGAAATTAAAAGGACGAGATTCAAGGAGAGGCTTACGAAGAAGGAAGGATTGGGGGAGATAAGAACCAGAACTAACAGAGGAAAAATGGGAATCCAGTTCGGTCGCAACCTGCAACGGGTCCTCCACAAGAGCACCATGGAGGCGAAAGACCGGTGAGACATCGGGAACGAACTTACCCGCAATCTTGCGGATACGCTTCCAGACCAATGGAAGAGGAGTTTCGAACGTAACGGTGGAGACATAAAACGCCCAGCAAGCACGTTTAGCCGCACGGATGGTCCTAAGGGCCACCGCACTCGCCTTCCGAAACAAAAGAAAAGACTCAACCGTCTGCCGGCGGCGATGTCTCTTCCAGGATGCACGCTTACAGCGGACAGCCCGAGCACAGTCCAAACTCCACCAGGGAACGCACTTCTGCATTCCCCAAGAGGAAGAGCAAGGAATAGAGTGGAGAGCAGCGTCAAAGACAGTGTCATGAAAAAGAAGGAGGGCGCGAGGGAGAGGTAAAACGGAGAGGTCGGAAATAGTAGCACGGAGAGTAAAGAGGCGCCAGTCAGCCTCGGCAAACCGCCACCTAGGGAAGGAGAGAGGAGGGTGAAAGGAGAAAAAAGTGACAAGGATAGGAAAATGGTCACTGCCATGGAGGTCATCAAGGACTCGCCACACGAAATCTAAGGAAAGGGATGACGAGCACAGAGAAAGATCGAGACAAGAAAGGGAGCGAGTCCGAGAGTCCAAATGAGTGGGCTCACCAGAATTAAGAAAGGACAGGGAAGAAGAGAGGATGAAAGGTTCAAGGAGGCGATCCAGGTGTTTGTCAGCACATCACCCCAAAGGGCATGACGACAATTGAAATCACCCAGCAGGAGCATAGGCTCCGGCAAGGAGTCTAGGGGGTGTTTAAGATCGGGAAGAGAAAGTGGGACAGTGGGGGGGGGGGAGATAAATGGAACAAACAGTGTACCATCTACACACAAAGACACGGGCGGCAAAACAGTGGATAGGCGAGGAAAAAAGTAAGGGGACAAAGGGAACATCGGAACGAATCAAGAGAGCAGAAGAATTATGGACGGGGAGAGAAAAGAATAGCCACGGAAGCGACCAGGACGAGAACCAAGCATCGGCTCCTGGAGACAGACACAAAGGGGCGAAAACTGTGAAATGAGAAGTTGGAGGTCAAGGAAATTGGCGAAATCCACGGATGTTCCACTAAAGAAAAGACATCAGCAAAGATAGAGAGGAGGGCAACAGAGAGCAAAGAAGAAACAAAGGTGAAGAAGGAACACAGCGCACTAAAAAAGCAGAGTCAGGATCAGGGTCAACGAAGTCAGGGTTAGGGGGCATGGGTAAACTGAGTAAAGGAGGGAAAGAAGCGAGAGGACAGACCAGAGGTGGACGAGCAGGGTCTGGAGGAGGAGGGGCAGAAAGAGGGGAGCGCACCTCAGCAAGGCAGTAACCGAGATGGAACCAGGGGCTAAAGAAACCCCTACAGTAGGAACAGGGGCTCCACCACCGAAGCAGGAGGGAAGGGACGATAGAATCAGAGATAGGGGGTGAAGAAGAAAGCAAAGCCTTCTTACCGACAAGGGAGGAGGAAGGAAAGGAGCCATGTTTCCGCTTCTGACTCAAAGATATGGGCGTCCCAGCAGCAATGTACTGGGCAACAGACTCCAGCGTCTCAATAGGAGAAGAAGAGCGAGAGCGAACAACACAACCATCAGGAGAGCGATGGACGTCGGCCCGCACAGTCAGGCGGCGTGGAGAGCCAAGAGACGGAGGAGAATGACGGGAAGGAGGACTAGGAGAGGAAAAAGAAGACACAGGAGACGTGACAGACTGGGTAGAAAGAAGGGGAGCCCTAGACAGAGAACCAGGAGGGGGACCCTTCGGAACAGAATGGGGGGAACAGGGGAGGTGATGGTGGGCGTGTCCGGGTCTAAGGCTCGGAAACGGTTGAGAGACTGAGGAAGGTGGGAAGGACGAGGAGAGGAAGAGCGCACCATGTGAGCATAGTAGACACCAGCGAAAGAGGGGAGACGATGAACCTGGCGCCGAGCCTCAGGAAAAGACAAACGGTCCCGGTGCTTCAAGTTGAGGACGGCCACCTCAAGTTTGTAACGAATACACACAAGGGAGAAGGTAGGGTGGGCCTCACCGCAATTGTGGCAGAGGGCCTGGGGAGAAGTGCACTCCAACTTAGTGACCCTCGCTTCCACACAGGGGACAGAGAGAGACAGGACTAGAGCATTTGAGGGTACCATGCCCAAACCTCCAGCACTTACCGCAGAGCCGAGGAGATGGAATATATTCCTGAACGGAGCATCTGGCATTAGCAAGAATGACAGAGGGAGGAAGGGTCCTACCATCAAAGATAACCTTTACAACCCGAAGGGGCAGACGGCGATGACCACGAGGGGGACGAGTAAACGTATCCACCTGGAGGATAGAATGATCCTGGGCCTCGAGGATATGCTTGATATCCTCGTGGCAGTCCTTGAGATCCCTAATACCGGTCGCAACATGGTGCGGGAGGAGAACAGTGCCAACACTGGCATTCAACGAGCGTTCTTAGAGACCCAAACAGGGGTCTCGCCAAGGCAGGATAACGCGGCCAAGTGGGCGGCCACATCCTGAGAAGGAGCAGCAACGACACGGGTACCAAGACGAGTGGGGTTGAAGGTGACAGAGGCATCCACGGAATCGACAAGATGCCTATGAAGGGAAAAATCGTCAGGAGGAGTTCAATCCAAAGGTTGGAGGTCAAAGTACTTAGTCCACATAGCAGGACCAAACAAAGCATGGAACGAAGTAGGATGGGAAGGGAGCATACGAGAGCGGCCATGGCGGACACGGCGACGAGAACCCTTAGAGATGGGTCGAAAGGCGCAGTAGTCACAAGAAGAGATGGAGCCGTGCAAGGGAATGAGACGGTCACCACAGCAGGCTTGGGGCTCGACCCAACCACAGAGGAGGGAGGGGAGCAGGGAGGAAGAGTCCGGTCTGGGCCTAAACCAGGTCCTGTAGCGGGAGCTACAAATCCTGGTCTTCCAGGACGGTCCGACTCAGGGGCCTGGTCGCCCACCCCATGAGCCTGGGTTAGAGAAGTAAAGTCGTCAACCATACAGCAAACCAATATATAAGGGATGGGACCTGAACCATGGGATACGACCTACCAGGGCAGCCAGGGAGGCCGAGCGTGGGCCAGTGCAGGAAGGGTGTGTCGTCCCCAGCGGTGCTCCCCCTTTTCAACAAGGGAGTCCTACTACTTCGTTCATTCTCCCACACTGGTGCCAAGACCCCAGTCTCCCTATTGCGCTAGCCTGGACACCCAATCATCCACTCAGGGCGGCCTCTCACAGGCGACCCCTCCAGCGGGTGGTCCGATGGCTCACAAGGCCCGTACATGGTGCCCTTCAGCACGTACACCACCCAAAGAGGGGGCAGGAGAGGGGCACAGGCAACCCACACCGGTCCCAGGGAGGTGTACGCGAGCCCTCACCACGGAGGGGTGGCTAACATAAGATTTCTTTAGAAACTTGTGTAAGGAATCTTTCAGAACTTTGTATACCACCTATGTCAGACTAATCCTGGAGTATGTGGGCTCCAGCATGGAGTCCATTTCCTGTCAATCATGAAACTAAACTGGAAAAAGTTCAAAGGTTTCCCACCAGACTAGTACCCGAACGATACGGGCACCCGTACCCGAGGGGGATGTGCTACGAGGAGAGACTACTGGAATTAAACCTCGTCACTGGGAGACAGAAGAGTTAGAGCGGACATGATCACCACATGAAAGATTCTCACGAATTGATAGGGTAAATTAAGACAGACTATTTACCACAATGGGCACACGAACTAGAGGACACAGGTGGAAATTGAGTGCCCAAATGAGCCATAGAGACGTTAGATTTAATTTTTTCAGTGTCAGTAGTAGACAAATGGAATGCATTAGGCAGTGATGTGGTGGAGGCTGACAACATACACAGCTTCAAGTGTAGATATGATAGTCCAGTATGCTCCGGAACCTGTACATTAGTTGATTGACAGTTGAGAGGCGGGGCCAAAGAACCAGAGTTCAACGCCAGCAAGTACAATTAGGTAAGTACACTCTCGCGCTCTCTCAAAAATTCTAAACCGCCATCATTGACATTTGGTTACATATCAAGTACCAATCCAAACAGCTAGACCACATGAATGGTCAATATGGTTACATTTATATCACATACTTATTCAGTCACTTGATGAACTTGAGCCACAATAACAAAATTAAATGTGGCATTATATATTTGTTTTGAACTATTTATATGTTATACTAGAGCCTGGGTGAAGCGGTGGCGGGTGTGGTGCAGTAGGACGGGGAAGGGGGAAAGTTGCAGGGGCATGGAGGCAGGCATGGAGGACTCCAGAATGCTACACCTCAACAGGGACGCAAGTTTGCTGAAGTCTTCCTACTCGTCCCCTCCGGAGCACAGGGAAGACGTTTGGAATGGGCACATTCATTGCTAAAGTGTTTTCATCTCTTGCATAATTTGCAAAAAATCACATTTCAAAAGATTAACCTTACTCAATAGCCCTGGGTGATGCACCTGAGCAGCTATTTCAGTGTGTAAAGTCAGCACACAAAGGTGTGCCAGTTAGTACCGCCATCTCGACCAAGACTTGTGTGTCAGGGCAGCACAAGACCACCTCAAAGGTGGTAATTGACATTCACCCTTTAAGTGGTGTGAGGTAGGAGAGGGGAGAAGGCCTCAACACCTTGCCTGCTCAACCTCCACTGGACACAGCTCCTTCTATTTATAGCTCCTTCAGGTCTATTGGTTACACTTACAACTAAGGCTTGCCTAATAACTACATCTTTTCCATAAAATTTCTTCAATCTAGATTCGTTTGCACAAAATCAGTGAAGAAAATGTACTGAAAGAAAGAAAAGGAAGAGAAAGTTTCACAAAAGTTACAGATTTGAATAACACCTCTTTTTGTATTTTCTTAACTTTGGATTGCCTTAACTCTAGATAGTGTTGGGGCCACAGCGATCACAGAAAATAACAAATGTTCATATTTCTGGTACTGCTGTGGCTTGCCCCCACCAACGTCAGGGCCTAAACTAAGAAAGCGAGTTAACTCCCTCTCATTTTGAGACTTGAGTGAACGTGGCAATATTGAGAGCTGTGCCAGTGCACTACAAACTGGCCTTGGGGTGGTGCTGCTGGCACAGCCATCAAGAAACTCCATCTACACCATTCACTGTCCTAGCTTCAGCAGTGCCGTTGTGCTGTCTACCGCAACACACGTTGGAGTAACAGGCTGGAGTTGAGCTCCCAGTCCTGCCTCTAATCTCCTTGCCATAGCACGCTTCTTTTCAGAGTTCCGATGCATGTTGACTTTTCTTGTCAACTCACATGGGCAGAAGCTGCTAGTTACAACTACACCATTTTGTTTTTCATTACTGGTGACACACACAAAATCTAGCAGTCATTTTAAATGTACATATTTTTTCAATACACATTGTTGATGTACACAATTATTTGTCAGGTATATGTGGTCCTTATTAACATAAGTCTTACCAAATAAACCTATATTCTTTCAACAGTCTCTATGTTAGCTACATCATCTAGCTGTACAGTACACTATTCCCTCGCCCCAATTACTTTAAAACACTAGCAAGAATCCTTGTGAAACTCTGCAGACTAAATACTAATCTTTAGAATAAATCCATTCTCAGTCCCTTTTCTCCCACCACTCTAAAAACTTCCAACACAACTTGCTCTTCACTGTCACTTTAGCCCAGAAAAAGAACTAAGAAGCCAGTACGCACAAGTGTGGACTGCATGGGTTGCCATCACTGCCCGGCGTGAGCGTGGCTGCGATGTAAGCACAGACATTAGGAACATCTCAACCCTCCACCATTCCAGCTGCCTGGCACAGCCCCCCTCACATACCCATCTAATCCCCTCATCTCATATATACACACTTCCCATTTTCCCCTCACACTCAGTGATGTATAATTTTAATGACACGCCTGTAAATAATAACTGTAATAATAATCATAAAATTATTACTTTACAAGACTGTAAAGTAATAATTTTAATGAGAATGTAACTAATTCGTCTAGTTTCACGGTTAATAATAAATTTAAATGGTAGAGACAAGTAAAACACACACACACGAGAACCGCACAGAACCGCCCCTGGAGGCACGGTTCTGTGCGCCTCCAGGGTTTACCAGGTGTATAGAAGGGAAGAGTTTTTCTCCAGTTATGTTATGGTCTTAATGAGGCATGATAATAGTGTTAAGGTCTCAGGGATGCGGTTAAGTTTTATTGTGTGCATGCTGTGTTGGCCTGTAGCAGTGAAGGAAGAACCTCTCTCTCGTGCTCTTTTCAAGATATTGAATTGTTCTGGGTTCAAGGGTGCCAGTTCCCGGTTGGATAAACTGCGTTCACTGGTTGCATGGTGGTACTGGCTCCTGTGTCTCAATGTCGTAGCTTCTATAACAATTGCATGATTGTAGATTAAGTGGTGGTTTGGAGTCAAGTTCAGTCGGGGCAGTGGCGGTTGTAACTGAACTGTAGCTTGATGAAATGTGAGGATGTGGCTCGATGACTTCGGGTATATGGGTAATTTTTTTTATGATTAAGTGATGAGATTGCTGTAAGGAGGAATCGAGAATGTTTTCCATATCTGAAGACGAGGCGGGTGGCCAAGATGTTTAGCCTCAAAGTACCGCAGGATGCATTGATTCATCTGCATTCGCTTATAAATAGTAGATTGGATACACTCTGCGAGATCTCCGTGTAAAGCTGAATTAAATGGGTCGAGTGATAATGTTGAAGGGGTGCAAGTGCAGGCACGTTATAATAGGGTGTATGGCGGTTTCTACAGATCCAGCTTAAGGGTGCGGAGGGGTAGAAGGCTAGGCAAGGGTCCGTGTTTGTCTGGTTTACTCTTACTCAATGGTAGGTACGGATGGGATGCTCTTCTATGCCAGTAGTGTAAAGTGCGACTAGAGCGACGTGCACCACCTGCCAGGTGGCACTCCCGTGAGTGCCACCCGACAGGTGGCGCGCAGGTGTCTAGTCACACAGGGTTTTGGGGGATTTTCCCGGAAGTTTGGCGCGTTTCGGACACGTGTGAGCGTCCGGTGTTATGGTATGTGGTCAGGAAAGAGAGTAAGTCATGTTGATGGGTGCCAGGTGGTGCGCGTCGTCGTCGTCGCAGCGCGGGTGTCTAGTCACAAGGGGTTTTTGGGGAATTTCCCGGAAGTTTGGCGCGTGTCGGACGCGGTCTTGAGTGGTGGTGAGCAGGTGCAGCCCCTCGCTCTAGTCACAAAGGGAATTTCTGGGAAGATGTGGGAATTTCTGGGAAGACGTATGAAAATACAAGGATAAGAGTGGAATATGAGGAAGGAGTAAATGAATATGTATATGTGTTTGTCATAGTCTTAATCCTGTGTGATGATAATAGTTTGATGATCGTGAGTAGAGGATGAGAGGGGATCCAACATAGTGGATATGTTGTTTGGGGAGGGGGGAGGGAGAGGAGAACCCCCATACCTGAGTGGAACGCCTGGACGTCCATTAGCTTCCCCCTACAGGAAGTCGTAAGTGTCGATGGGTAAGAGAGCGAGAGAGCACCCTCCTGCGGAAGTGGGGCCATTTGTCTAAAGGGTTTTCGTTGTCTTCAGAGTGGCGATGTTCGTCCCACGACGACTCCCCATACACTGTGGATTCGTTAAGGAGGGGCGAGGTACATACTCCTGCCGACAGACAGACCCACACCTGTCAGCCATCAATCACTCCCACCCCCTCATCCCCACCCGCTCCCCATACCATCAACCATTGTTCCGTGCAATCCCCGTTAGTATTATTTCTGTTAATATGTGTAAGCTATATCGTAACGTGATCAACATGGTGAGAGCAATAACGAGGGAAAAGTAAACACATTATATAAATTTATTTCTTTATTAAACACTTAAGCGATTTACAACGATAATAATAATAATAATAATAATAAGACTTCTTCTTGGTGGTTTAGCTAGCAGACAGATGGAGAAAGGCTTTCATTCAGTTCATCGAACCTTCCCACCACGCTAGTCAACCAGTCAATCTGTAGAAAGGGTTTAGGTTAGTAGACAGACCGATGGGGAGTCATTCATCCGCTCCACCAAACCTTCCCGACACGCTAGTCAATCAGTCAATCTGTAGAAAGGGGAAAAGGTTATAAGTTTTGTTGTTGTTGTCAATGTTGTAAACATAAATACAGACATTATTATGTTCATCATTCAATCCTAACATAAAGTATTACTCACCGCAGTATCATCCTAGCCAACCTTCGTCACACAGCGTTTCACACTCAGCATCACTACCGTTTAAGCAGAATGTTTGCTGAGACACAGGCATTTTCATCTGAACGTAATTGAATTTCAACACTTTTTCATCATTCTTGCGAAAATGACCATATTTAAACGCTACATCAAAGTGAAGCAGGGCTGACTCTAAGCCTAGTCTGCAAAAATGATATGCAAAATAAACGGCGCAATTCCCACAGAAGCAACTATTCAAGGATTGAATCCTTTTCTTCATAATATATAGGGTATAGTCTTGGAAGTAAGACATAAACTCTTCGAAATATCTTGAATAAGATCCTATTGCAGGATTGGCATAGCTGTCTAGTATAACTATCTCGCTTCTACCTTCATCCTTATTTACATAGAATGTTATCCAATGGCCCATTTTATTACGAGAATCCGACTCCAGAGTGTTCATTATGAACACCACAGGTCTTTTTTATGTATTTTTATCCATATTTTCCGTACGTCATCAGCTAGGAAACATCCTAGATAGTCTACCCTAGCACCTAAATTACTTCTGATAGCCTCATTTATTTCCAAACAATTCATATTAGTATTTTATCCTCGCGTATCGCAAATAACGCGACGATCCGCGTTAATGCTGATCACACCTGTTGTAGAGCCGTAAAGTAGAATGACTTTATTTCTAGCCACTCCGCGTTTAAACTCCAAAGCGATCCGCAGATTACCACTTTTTTCAATCAGGATGGTGTCATTGATATCCTCGGGTTGTAAATTAAAGGCCAGTATGGTTCCACCATTCACATATGTGTCATAAGATAATATATTGTCTTTATCGAAGCCTAAGGCTTGTAATGCTGTGTAATACAACTTGGCGCAGTTATGAGGGAAGTCGCACCCAATATTGACAATATTAGTGCTATTCTGCGATATTAATACTTTACTAAGCTCGCAGTTTTCCATATAAAGCGGGTTGCGATTATATGCACCAGACACTGCCTCCATATCAAGGATGATCATATATAAATGTTCTGGTATAACAGTCCCCCACGGCTGGTCCATTGTTATAGAGCGCTGACCTGTGCCCAATATATACGTTTTGTATAAAGTTTTATTAAAAGTATACGTAATAGGAGAGTTGTTCTGCACCATGGCTTATTAATGGCTACTAATCCTTCAGGGTATGGCAATACCCGATCCACCCATAGACGTGTAGACTTGATATTATATTTAAAATTAGCGTCTTCATTATCGCTGAGTATAAGCCACTTATCAGGTTGAAGTTCGAGCCTCACCCTGATGTCCACATTATCCAAAACGTATTCACTAACGGATGTGGCATCCAGCATTAGTTTAAAACAAGTATTCACGCCACTCGTTTTCATATCAGTCATCCGCTGCTTCTCACCAGCCGAGGCGTTAGTGAAATAACCAGCTTCAATTTTACCAGGATCGACTCGGTTAAAAAACTGTGACAGTTTATCATAGCGGTTAGCCTTACACCCAGAAATCGTAGATAATAACTTTACGTATGACCAGAATGAGAATAATGAGCTGGTTTCAACTACTGTTTCGTTTAAATACACAATAACGGATTTGAATAGAGTTTGCGATAATCCATTCACCAACGATGCGTTTTTAGCATCTCCTGAAGGCGTTATTCCATCTTCTTCGGTTAGATCAATAGACAACTCCAAAGCTATAGATGATAAATCCACCAGTTGGCCATTCACTCCCTTGATGATGAATTCCAGATAAGTGTCTGTAAACTTATTATTGACCCCAGAATTCACAGGTAATACATCCACCGTTTGTCTGCTGGCAATTGTTGATTCTACCAATCGAGGGAAAATACTTTAGGAAAGGCTTCACTAACAGCAGCTGTATAATGTTCTAATGGCACCTGGAGGCCCAGAGCGTTATATCCGGCCATGTTCGCGCTTTAGACAACACCAACCGAGTGAGAAGAAGTTATGGCAACACATCATTATATTTCGCTTTAGTAAAACGTTTTGATGTTTACTAATTTTTTTGTTTGTTTATTCTTTTTCTGCACTCTTCCGCCTATCATTTGCTTCCCTACTCCTTTCAATGTTTCAATTCCGCGTTTCTTAAGAGATTGTTTGAAAGTTTGTTTGTCATTATTAATATCGTCTAGTACGTTCTGCCCCAAGCTAAGCGCAGCCGGGGCCAGAGTCCCTCATGATAAAGGGCGCAGCTCGACGCGCTATCCCGCTTAAAAAGGAAATATTCCTCCTCCTCGCGTATAACGTCTACTGCTGTTGAAAATCCGTATATCATCAGTCCCACCACCTCTAGGAGGGGTTAACAGAATGTATAATTCCTCAACAGAGGGGGGAATAAAGTGGACACGCATTTCTCCGCTTGTTTCAGACGAATGAGGAGTGGCGGGAAAGCATTGGTGTTATATACCTCCTGCAACGGGGCGTACATGCAAGACTGCTATGGTGCACCCACGTTCATCGAAATGTATTGGGTTACCATCTTGATCCCTAATAGTGATGCTGACGCTGTCTATCATGTTAGTGTTAAGACGCACACATAGTTTTTTATTGTTGCTGTTATCACTTCCATTTAGGGAGATTACATCCAAAATATTTACAGACTGGTTTCCATATCTAGTAGAAGAGATTCTATCGCAATAAACACACATAATATCAACTCCTCCTCTAGGCATTGGCGGGAATAGGCATGTGTTAACTACACTCGAGGCATACTGACGTTTTGCGAATATGTCATATTCTATTTCTGGAACTACGCCCAACACTTTCCCAAAAGCGGTTCCAAATGATAATGTAACTCTACTGATGTTTTTATGCCCCGTTGCAGAGCTAATATTCTCATCACTAATCACAGTAGTGAACTTGTTTCGATTGGAGGAAGAATCATATTTAATAAAATGCGTTCCATATTTAGCTGAAAATTGTTTTAATGACTTTCCTAAAAAACTCAGTTTAGCATTACTTGAAAATATGACCTCTATTTCTGTATTAATCATGGTATTAATTTCTTTTATAGTTCCGGCTAAAACATCGAATGATAATAAATGCTTTGAATGCATGTATTTCCCCTTGCTCACTTTCTCATACGTAACGCCTACACGTATATATGCCTCGGGATTATCACGCTTAATAACGTAATGGGAAGTGGGGAGGAGTAATTTTTGTAGACACATTTCATAACTCCTCCTGGGATCTAATTCTAGCTGGTTAAACAATCGATTTGGAAAGATGCGAGGATGTTATTGGGGAATAAATGCGTATCTGATAAGCTGGTGGCGTATATCACATGAGTGTCCATCGCTCTATCTCCTTAGACTGCTTTTTGTCTAGTAAAGCCATCTACACATTACACGCTCATTTATATACACTCACCTGCTAATATACGATCCAGGAAGCATTCCTTTTACTGTGAGGATCAATCTTGACAGTCGCCTTTCTCTTAACAGATGGAGGTTCATACACTTGACTGCTTGCCGTAGTATTACGGAATAAATCTCGCTATGTAGATGTTAGTGTGAAAAACATTTGAGCAATGGGGAGTTTATCCGGTAAAAAAACAGATTTAAGCACAGTCATTTATGTATAATGTCATTAATTATATGTATGCCAGATACTGGAGCCAATACATTTCCATTCAGATCCCAACGAACGATTCCGGTGGCATCATAATGGTTTAGCAAGGATCTTGCATATTCGTGATCTCTCACTTTCAATTTCAAATCTATTAAATGTTTTATGGAAGGGTTGGTATGCAGCTGAGGAGGAGGAGGTGGTTTGACAGTAAGATGACGAGCAGCAGCTTTCACAGTGGGGTAAGCAGGGCTGTGTGCAGCTTTCTGGTTGTCCACTATTTTACGCGGTACGAGATAAAGGCCTTCATTTTACTTACTGAACAACCGTGTAATTAAACTAGCTGCTATTGGTAAAATAATGGATAAAATACTGCCCTCCTCGTTTGCTGGTTAATATCTGTTTCTTAGTTGACACAGAAGGTTTCTTACAGGCTAGTGACCGAATAAGCAATTTATATTTTTTCAACTTTTAACGACCTTGTCAGGCACGGGCAATTTTTTTTTTTTAAGTTATTAAAAATTTCTGATAAACAATTTATATGTGGTTTCTTCAATTTTTCAATCAACTGCTTTCTCGAGGAATACTGAAGTTTTGATAATAGTTGGATCAATTCTTGTATGTATAAACTAAGGGCTTCTTCATTATAAATGTAATATCTCAGCAGCATCAATCCATTGATCGAATGATCGATCATAACCTGCGTACCTAACTTTATACTGGAGTTTGCCAGAGACTCTGCGTTGTCCCAATACCTTCTCAATATTAAAGGTTTGAGGCAAATGTGTTGGTGTTAATTCTTGTTTATAGAAGCCACCATCAATTTCTTCCCCATTCAGATCTTTTAGAAAGTATAAAGGGATGTGTTGTCTCCGATCAATACGTGTAACTGTAAAGATCTCTTGGGTGTTCTGCTGCTTAAACCCTTTCTTAAACTTGGAAATGCGATCAGATAGCGTGATGCGTACTGTATCACCAACACTCAATCGAGGAATGACAGCTCTCTTTGATTTGCTCGGGCTTTTATACATTAAATCAAATTGTTTGGGCGTGTTCGCTGGGCGAGGATAGAGCGTGCACCTCCGCAGGTGTCTTCCCCTTCAATCCTCTGTGTGGGGTTAAATTATATGTTTTCACAATATCTGGTAGAGCCTGCATGTATTTTAAAGTGTTGCGCGCCGTCATAAACTTGTAAAGTTTACCTTTTAAAGTACGTATGAACCGCTCAGCGATTGAAGCTTTAGTCTCCTGAGAAAATACGCTATATAACTGTACTTTCCTTGCTGCCAGCATTTTTTCATAGTGGCGTTATAAAAATCTCCACCTCGATCAGAATTAATTTTGCGCACTCCCTGAGAATGAGGTGAATCTAGAATTAAAGCTAGAGCATTAGTGGTGCTTTTCCCATCCTTAGCGCGTAAGGGTACTACTTGGGCGTACCTGGAGAAAATATCTACGCTTAAGAGTAAATATTTCACTCCATCATTATGTTTGTCCAATAAACTCATCTCGGCCAAGTCTATAGCTTGAAATAGTCGTGGTTTAGGGCTTAACACCCGACGCCGAGGGAATTTATGCAGTTGTAAATAATGCAACGTATAGGAGTCAGAGCTTTTCAGATAGTCCTTTACATCGGCTAGAGTTAATTAATTTGGCGGCCTTATACAATCTCTGTACCCCTCCAAGCCCTCCGCTAGATGAGGGGTCGTTATATACTCGTTCCAGCACATCTTTCTTGCTCACCATTGGTAAACTATCTCATAGGGCGGTTCGTGAACAATATTACCGCGTAATGTTATCGTAGATGGAGTGTTCGAGCCCAGATCTACTAGCAAATAGCCGTAGGGTTGGCTAATAACGTGCTTATATAACTCTACAAATTTCTTTGAATCCACTTTCCCAAATATTTGTCGTCCGAGTGTTCAATTTGTGACAGGTCTCGTGATTTAACCAATATGAAATGAGAAGCATTTAAACTAATATTCCTAGAATATTTACCAGGAAAAAATATATTTTGAGTAATCAATATGACGGAAACCGTGAAATGTCTGCCCCTAGTAAACATGTCTGATACGATTTTGAATTCGCAGACTCTGTAAAAAGGTCGTCGTAGATTACTAAGATATGCGAGTCATTATCCACTCGCTCTTCCACAGGATCAATAATGGTTGAATGCTCGATCAGCTTCCTTTAATTTGTGGATCTGATCGTAATTCAGAGTAACCTCCTCCGCATATGATTATTGAGGAGAACTTGTGTTGATACTTCCTTACAAGTTTACTGCACAAGTAGGATTTTCCGCTGTTTGAATAACCAGCAATAATAACACGAGATGGTTCTCTGAAAATATTTAGATGTTCCGCATGGATTATATCATAGGAACTATCCATGATTAATGCTTCGTTAAGACTGCTAAAAACTAAGGAACTGAGGTGGTATTTATACAACATAGTCATTTACAGGTGTTTATTCACATATTTTATGTACAGCAACATCATTTTTAAAACTAAACATAGTTCTTACAGTTCACAAACAATAATATTAAACATCCTATTCATTTAGTATACAAAGTTCTAGTCATATGAGACATCCATCTTATTACTACCTAACAATTGTACAACATAAAATCTAGCGAGGGTTGAATAGTTTCTGAGCTGTAGCATCGCGTTTGGCTCCAGGGATGGAATATTGGGTAGAGTCTCTGTGCTTGCTCTACTTCCTCCTCCTCCATAATCACTTCTTCCATCTCCTTTACAGTCTTGTAAAGCCACTAGCACGCGCAGCGTTTCGGGCAGGTCCTTAATCTAAGAAAATTTTAAGGAGGTAAATACTTGCAAAATTTATAGATAAAAAATGATAACAGATTACATGGAATGAAAAAAAAGATGAGAGAAAATTATAGGTACAGTATATTAAAGCACATAGGTAGCTATGATTGATTGCAAGGACAGCTTAAAATGGTAGTTGACAACAAATTGGTAGGCACAATACAGCAGAAACAATATAAGATTGATTGCAATGACAGCTTGAATGGTAGTTGACAAAAATTGGTAGTCACAATACAGCATATGGCTAGCACATAAAAGAAGACAGCAATGAACACAATGATAAGGTTGTTTGATATTACATAAAAATTAGGAGATTGGGTAACACTAGGTACAGAGCAAATTTAAAGCTCAGTGTAGGAAACTAAATAGATGAAGTTAGGTACTTTTGGTTTTGCTTTTAAATAAGGCAAAAGTTTTACAGTTTTTCAATTCACTAGGGAGTGAGTTCCATAGACTATGTCCCTTAATTTGCATAGAGTGTTTACACAGATTAAGTTTGACCCTGGGGATATCAAAGAGATATTTATTTCTGGTGTGGTGATAATGGGTCCTATTACATCTGTCCAGGGAGAGTTTCAGAGCATGGTTTGCATTTAAGAACAGGGTTTTGTAAATGTAGTTGACACAAGAGAATGTGTGGAGGGAGTAAATATTAGCAAGTTTAGAGATTTAAACAAGGGAGCTGAGTGTTGTCTGAAAGCAGAGTTAGTTATTATTCTGATAGCAGATTTTTGCTGTGTGATGATGGGCTTAAGGTGGTTTGCAGTGGTAGACCCCCATGCACAGATACCATAATTAAGATAGGGGTAGATTAGTGCATAATATAGTGAGAGGAGAGCAGAGTTAGGAACATAATATCTGATTTTGGAGAGTATACCAACTGTCTTAGAGACTTTCTTAGTTATGTGTTGAATGTGGGTGCTGAAGTTGAGTCTCTTGTCTAGGAATAGGCCAAGAAACTTGCCATCATTTTTATTACTGATGTTAATGTTGTCTATCTGTAGCTGAATTGCATTTGATGATTTGCTTCCAAATAAGATGTAGTAAGTCTTTTCGATGTTTAATGTTAGTTTGTTCGTTGACATCCATAAGTGGACTTTTTTAATTCATTATTCACAACATTATTTAGTGTATGTGGTTGAGGTTTGAGTAGATAAGGGTAGTATCGTCAGCAAACAATATAGGTTTGAGAATATTAGAGACATTAGGCAGATCGTTTATATATATAAGAAATAGAAGAGGTCCTAAGATGCTGCCCTGTGGCACTCCAACGGTAATTGGTAGAGTGGAAGAAGTTGTATCATTGATGGTTACATATTGGTGTCTGTCACTAAGATAGGATCGGATGTAGTCAAGGGCAAGGCCTCGGATTCCATAATGCTGGAGTTTAAGTAAGAGGTAGTTGTGATTAACAGTATCAAAGGCTTTTCTTAGGTCAATGAAGAGTCCATCGGAAACTCATTTTTGTCAAGGGCTGAGTAGATAATGTCAAGGAGACTAATGATTGCATCATTGGTACTCTTTTGGGACCGGAAGCCAAACTGGCAGGGGCTGAGTATGTCGAATTTTACGAGGTAGGAATAGAGCTGTTTGTAAATAATTTTTTCAAATATTTTTGATAGAATGGGTAGATTTGATATTGGTCTATAATTGTTTATGTCCGCCGGATTGCCTCCTTTATGGACAGGCGTTACTCTTGCTTTTTTGAGGATATCAGGGAAGGTGTGACACTCTATAGATTTGTTGAACAGTAGTGCTATGGGTGGGGCAAGGGCATGGGAGGCGCTCTTATACACAATGGACGGAATTTCACTGGTGTTCCCTGCCTTGGTTTTTAGAGAGTGTATGATGGACACAACATCTGCCGGGCTGATTGGTGAAAGGAGAAGAGAGTTTGGATAGCTGCCTGAGAGATATGTGTTAATATGTGTCTGAGTCTGTGGGATTTTACTGGCAAGATTAGCACCAACCGATGAAAAGAAACTATTAAATTCATTTGCCATTTCTAAATCAGTTGACGGTATATCCCCATCCTTGTAGAGTTTTATTTGGTTATGTGAGTGTTGTTTAGTTCCTAGGATACTAGAGATAGTTTTCCAAGTGTTTTTCATGTTGCCTTTTGCTTCATTGAATCTATTCACATAATATGCAAGTTTTGCCTTTCTTATGATACTGGTAAGCATTGATGAGTACCTTTTAGCTACTTCCTTTGAAACTAGGCCAATCCTAACTTTCTTTTCATATTCAATGTTTCTTGTTGATTGAGTTGAGAATGCCACTTGTGAGCCATGGATTGTTTAATCTTTTGTCAGTTACTTGCTTTGTAAGAAGGGGACAATGAAGGTTGTAGAGGCTTAGAGTTTTGGAAGAGTTCTCCTCCTCCTCTCTCACTTCTACATCCATCGCATCATCATTGTTATTGGGAATATCAGGATGACCATACGCTAGGGACTGTGTGGGGCTTAAAATGTATCGTTTATCGTCAAATGCCGACAATCCTCTGCAGGTACTGCGACATGTACAAATCTTTCCTTGCACGTTGCGTATAGATCTCGACACATACCTGATTGAAGTGTTTGTTTCAAGAGTGTGTTGAAATGAGTCATGTGAGAGTTTCTCTTGTAGATGGTATGGTACGCCCTTACACTTACAAGTGTGCTCCCCATCATGTGTGGTGAACGAATATGTTTTAGGTCTGAGGAGCAATTAACTGGTTAATAATCTTAGAGCCTATTTCAGACTTGAGCAATCCTAGTTCACCTTCTCGCGCTTTAGAGTAGGATGTATGTGTGTCATTAAAATTACTAAAATCCATACAGTCGAAGAGAGGAGACTTATTCAACTCTTCAAACACATCCTGACAGTCCAGTTTAATGATGAAAGAGTCTGTGTCTGTATATAACAGACTCGCTTTATCCCCATACGCAGGTTTGACAACATCATACCAGAACTCATAGAGTCGCCTCTTAGCAATTTGAAGTATATGATAACCCAGATACGTAGGAGTGTTGACTAGGAGAGACTTCTGCTTGATAGTACATATCACACGATCCTTACTTAACAAAAGACTCCGCTTGAAGAATGGGTTTCGAGCATGTTTCAGGAAATGACTACGATCTGTGACCAAATAGTGTTTGTTCCCATATTTAGATACATCTGTGAGACTCTTTCCATATATAGAGTTTGATACGAGTTTGAAAGCCTTTTTTTTATCGCGCATTTGGTACTGGCTCGTTCACGAACATTGGTTTCAATGAAGTCTTTAAGGTAACTCTCCTGCTCGAATTCGTAGATGTCGTGAACTTTAGCTACTTCTAATCCAATGCGCATGAGCAACTGTAACAAGTCCAGACTAACCAGGTAGTCTTTCTGAGGAAGATGAGAAGCAATTAATTTATTGTTGTTTTTAGGCAGTCTGCGACTTTCTTCTGTAAGAATATTCTTACTGTAGGGTGAAATGTGTTCCTCAGTAATGCAAGTATGTGAAAGAACAAGGGGCAGTTCATCTGTATACCTAGCTACCTCAGGTCGGACCTGCAGTGTATCACACAACACCCAATATCCCTTGGACCCGTCACATGGGATATTCTCCAAACCTTGCTCCAGCAGTACGTCACGCTCATCATGTGTCAGTTTCCGAATCCCACCACGAGGGAGCAGTTCAGTCATACACGCCCCGTAAAGACTATTAAAATCTAAGTAAATGATGTAGCTACTATCTTCCCCTAGATCTAAGCCTGTGTGCCTGTTCTCCACATTCGTGTACTGTCTCGTCACACTGGTGAACCCACCTCGGAGATTCCGTCGAAGTAAATCATATAACATTGGGTCTGCCACAACATCAAGTTGAACTTTCGATTTAAGCAAGAACGCATCCCAAGCAAATGAGGGTAAAGAAATGTAGTGTGAAATGTCTAATTTGTAGAGAGCAAGCATGGTGTCTCGCCAGACTGTGAACACATCGGCTAGCAATCCTGTGTCCACTTTGAGGTAAAGGAGCAGATACTCCCCTATGTTACGACATTTAGCCGAATCAAAAATTTCTAAGGCTTGTTTATAATCTGTTTCTGACAACTCTTCGTCTTTTAGTGTATTGTAAAACTTATCACGAGAAGGGAGTTGTGGTTCATCTAACACAGCCATAGAGGATAAATAATCATAGCAGAATGATTGTTTACCCTTGAGCAGTTTTGGGGTGGCCGCTTTATTTACCCCTTTTAACATAGCCAAAGTGAATGTGGTAGGTTTCCCACTATCGATGTGATCCTTGGCTATTCTTCCTAGCGAGCCGTTGAGAAGGGCTAAACTATCCAAAAATCTTAAGTTGTTCACATCAACTTTCATAAATTTAAATCCATCCTTAGCTAATATATCTATTTCACTTCCTGGTCTATCTCTCATCTCGTTTAGGATTACTCCTAAATCATAGGAAGCGTTGTGTGAAAAAGTGTATAGGAACTTGTATGAATTTATACATTGCAAATTACATCAATCACAGTAAGCTGCTTGATAATTGTGGAATCTTACTGTGTGGTCGTGATGACGGACTTTGATTACATCTTCTCCGTTAAAAGGTACATCACAGAGTTCACAAGCAGTTTTTGTCTCAAATAGTGTCTGTTGTTGCTGAGACATGTGAAGTTCATAGGATACTAGCCCCTTCTTGATTCGTGCCCATGACGCTTCTAGCG
Organism: Procambarus clarkii; assembly: GCF_040958095.1. Taxonomy (NCBI): domain Eukaryota; kingdom Metazoa; phylum Arthropoda; class Malacostraca; order Decapoda; family Cambaridae; genus Procambarus; species Procambarus clarkii. The sequence continues at coordinate 14,359,679 of NC_091221.1, forward strand.
TGGTTACAAAGTGATTGGCTGCATCTTTACCCAAATAAGTATCTTTCTCAACAATATTCTTCTGTCTGTCAATGATAATGTACGCATACGCCACGGCGTTGTGACGTGTTTCTATCATTCCCTTAGGGTTCGAGCGGTCTAGCATGCACTCAAAGTCATAAAAGCACATGTGACTAGGACCATATCCCCGTCCATAGTTACGGAAAGTAATCTTCCTCTCTGCTGGGTAGAATTTGAGAGTCTGATGTACTTTGCATGTACTTTCATGACTCTGCATTCTATCTGCTGGGAGTGATATCAAACAACAATGACAAAAGCTCTGATAACTTGGGATGCGATCACCATGATCTCGTATATTACGTACATATTGGTTAAAATCCTTAATTAATACTAAATGTTGAGCTTCCAACATCAGCAATGGTATGACGTCTGTATATCCTCCTCTTCCCTTCCTAGCCAGTGTAATGTAGTGTCGTTGTCGTCTAGCATTTTCATCTCTTTCTAGTGAATAGATGAATATTCTGACTTTATTCATTTTCTCTACCTTGTGAATATCCTCAAACGTCACTGCAGAATTGATATCTGCTGGCCATTTCATGTGTCTGAGACACCAACTAGCATTCACAGATCTAGCGCGAATATTATCTAGGTGCATCCCCTTAGATAAACATTTATAAGCTGCAACACACTGCATAAGGAAAATATCAGCCTCTCCCTCTGGATTGAAAACCAATTTTTTCCCACGCAAGCCTTCAGGATAGTTTACATGCGAGCCTAATCTTATCGGATGTTCAATCTGGCCACAGTTAATGTAAAACCCGGTGAGCCGCTCAACCAAGACATTGGAGCCTTCCTTCGCTTCCAGGTACTGGGATATTTTCTCTGTCAATTCATCAGCCCAAAAATCAATAAGAGTTTCTACTTCCTCTAGAGTAATTCTTCGCCCCTCACCTCATATGGGAAAGCCGTCGTTATTTATAGGATCCAATAGATTATCCTCCCCATCTTGTTGTACATTTAAATTCCGCACAATTAGAGTGACGTCTGGGTAAATTAGGAGGAATGGGTGTTGTGGGAAGAAAAGGGATCGAACCTCATTAATGAAAAAATCCCTGTATGTTCTCAGATATACTCCTGGGGAGGTGTTAACATGTTCTGGTATGGAGAATGAAAGCCGGACATAGCTGCCGTTATAGTTATCAATTCGATCCAGCAGCTGAGGTTGAATTTCTAGGGCAGGTGGAGGAGAGGGCGAGAGAGGGGGTGAAGGGAGAGGGCTGGGAGGGGTGGGGGGTGGTGATAACGCTCCCCCTCCGAGATGAATGGGGGAGGCCGCAGGGTCAGCTATTACGCCAGACGGTACTAACAAGTCAGAATTGACAGACGCTTGCGGGTCAAGGTCACAGTCTGCTGAGCTGTCGTCTGAGTCACTGTCTGTGATGAAAATGGTACGATTCTCACCACTGCTGCTGCTGCTGCTGCTGCTGATGCTGCTGCTGCTGTTGCTGTCATAGCTGTCGCTGATTGATTGGGGTATGGGGCTGGGGGAGGAACGGGGGGGTTGAGTGAGCGCGTGAACGAGTCCTCCCCTCCCTGTGAGAGCCGGAAGTGGGCACTGTCACACTGCTGTGTCACTCTCACAGCCACTGCTGCTGCTGCTGCCGCTGGATGCCAAATCTATGCACAGCGGTGTGTCGTCTGTAAAAAAAGAAAAACATATTATCTCTAGAAAGAATGAAGCATATATATCTCTAGAAAGAATGAAAGCGTGTATATATATATATATATATATATATATATATATATATATATATATATATATATATATATATATATATATATATATATATATATATATATCAAACCCCCCATACATTACGTCCTCCTATGATGGAGTGATAGACGGCCGACAGGCCTTAATAAAAACATATACTATGTTTTTATTAAGGTTGTTTTTATTAAGGCCTGTCGGCCGTCTATCACTCCATCATAGGAGGACGTAATGTATGGGGGGTTTGATAGGGCTGGTAAGAGCCCGACTTTGGTTAGAAGACACATAAAATGCTTTTTTTCTCTTGTGGTTTCTTTTCTTCTCTTCTTCTTTTCTCTTTTCTTCACTTGTGGTTTATGCAAGTATAGGCTTATAAGCTGGACACGAGTTCTCTCACATTGACAGTGGCTTGACGAAAAATGCAGACTGACCCCTCACTCATCTGGTGCCTTCGGGAGGTGGAGATGTTTGAGATATATATATCTCGAACTATCTACTTCTTTGTAAGGTCTGATGGCGTAGTGGGTTAAAGCATACTAGTTATGCCAGCTACTGGAAGGTGGTTGTGCTTTCTGGGTTCGAGTCCCACTGGTGGGTGTTGTCCAAAGATTGTTAATCTTCACTTCTGGTTTATGCAAGTATAGGCTTATAAGCTGGACACGAGTTCTCTCACATTGACAGTGGCTTGACCAAAAATGCAGACTGACCCCTCACTCATCTGGTGCCTTCGGGAGGTGGAGATGTTTGAGATATATATATCTCGAACTATCTACTTCTTTGTAAGGTCTGATGGCGTAGTGGGTTAAAGCATACTAGTTATGCCAGCTACTGGAAGGTGGTTGTGCTTTCTGGGTTCGAGTCCCACTGGTGGGTGTTGTCCAAAGATTGTTAATCTTCACTTGTGGTTTATGCAAGTATAGGCTTATAAGCTGGACACGAGTTCTCTCACATTGACAGTGGCTTGACGAAAAATGCAGACTGACCCCTCACTCATCTGGTGCCTTCGGGAGGTGGAGATGTTTGAGATATATATATCTCGAACTATCTACTTCTTTGTAAGGTCTGATGGCGTAGTGGGTTAAAGCATACTAGTTATGCCAGCTACTGGAAGGTGGTTGTGCTTTCTGGGTTCGAGTCCCACTGGTGGGTGTTGTCCAAAGATTGTTAATCTTCACTTGTGGTTTATGCAAGTATAGGCTTATAAGCTGGACACGAGTTCTCTCACATTGACAGTGGCTTGACGAAAAATGCAGACTGACCCCTCACTCATCTGGTGCCTTCGGGAGGTGGAGATGTTTGAGATATATATATCTCGAACTATCTACTTCTTTGTAAGGTCTGATGGCGTAGTGGGTTAAAGCATACTAGTTATGCCAGCTACTGGAAGGTGGTTGTGCTTTCTGGGTTCGAGTCCCACTGGTGGGTGTTGTCCAAAGATTGTTAATCTTCACTTGTGGTTTATGCAAGTATAGGCTTATAAGCTGGACACGAGTTCTCTCACATTGACAGTGGCTTGACGAAAAATGCAGACTGACCCCTCACTCATCTGGTGCCTTCGGGAAGTGATGTTTGAGATATATATATCTCGAACTATCTACTTCTTTGTAAGGTCTGATGGCGTAGTGGGTTAAAGCATACTAGTTATGCCAGCTACTGGAAGGTGGTTGTGCTTTCTGGGTTCGAGTCCCACTGGTGGGTGTTGTCCAAAGATTGTTAATCTTCACTTGTGGTTTATGCAAGTATAGGCTTATAAGCTGGACACGAGTTCTCTCACATTGACAGTGGCTTGACGAAAAATGCAGACTGACCCCTCACTCATCTGGTGCCTTCGGGAGGTGGAGATGTTTGAGATATATATATCTCGAACTATCTACTTCTTTGTAAGGTCTGATGGCGTAGTGGGTTAAAGCATACTAGTTATGCCAGCTACTGGAAGGTGGTTGTGCTTTCTGGGTTCGAGTCCCACTGGTGGGTGTTGTCCAAAGATTGTTAATCTTCACTTGTGGTTTATGCAAGTATAGGCTTATAAGCTGGACACGAGTTCTCTCACATTGACAGTGGCTTGACGAAAAATGCAGACTGACCCCTCACTCATCTGGTGCTTTCGGGAGGTGGAGATGTTTGAGATATATATATCTCGAACTATCTACTTCTTTGTAAGGTCTGATGGCGTAGTGGGTTAAAGCATACTAGTTATGCCAGCTACTGGAAGGTGGTTGTGCTTTCTGGGTTCGAGTCCCACTGGTGGGTGTTGTCCAAAGATTGTTAATCTTCACTTGTGGTTTATGCAAGTATAGGCTTATAAGCTGGACACGAGTTCTCTCACATTGACAGTGGCTTGACGAAAAATGCAGACTGACCCCTCACTCATCTGGTGCCTTCGGGAAGTGATGTTTGAGATATATATATCTCGAACTATCTACTTCTTTGTAAGGTCTGATGGCGTAGTGGGTTAAAGCATACTAGTTATGCCAGCTACTGGAAGGTGGTTGTGCTTTCTGGGTTCGAGTCCCACTGGTGGGTGTTGTCCAAAGATTGTTAATCTTCACTTGTGGTTTATGCAAGTATAGGCTTATAAGCTGGACACGAGTTCTCTCACATTGACAGTGGCTTGACGAAAAATGCAGACTGACCCCTCACTCATCTGGTGCCTTCGGGAGGTGGAGATGTTTGAGATATATATATCTCGAACTATCTACTTCTTTGTAAGGTCTGATGGCGTAGTGGGTTAAAGCATACTAGTTATGCCAGCTACTGGAAGGTGGTTGTGCTTTCTGGGTTCGAGTCCCACTGGTGGGTGTTGTCCAAAGATTGTTAATCTTCACTTGTGGTTTATGCAAGTATAGGCTTATAAGCTGGACACGAGTTCTCTCACATTGACAGTGGCTTGACGAAAAATGCAGACTGACCCCTCACTCGTCTGGTGCCTTCGGGAGGTGGAGATATTTGAGATATATATATCTCGAACTATCTACTTCTTTGTAAGGTCTGATGGCGTAGTGGGTTAAAGCATACTAGTTATGCCAGCTACTGGAAGGTGGTTGTGCTTTCTGGGTTCGAGTCCCACTGGTGGGTGTTGTCCAAAGATTGTTAATCTTCACTTGTGGTTTATGCAAGTATAGGCTTATATATATATATATATAAATATATATATATATATATATATATATATATATATATATATATATATATATATATATATATATATATATATATATTATGAGGTAAGGGAACAGTCTAGTGGGAATTATTTTGTTTAGGAAATAGACTGAAATAGGACAGTATTAACTTACTTATGTCATGGTGAAGGGGTTGAGCAGGTGAGTGGGTATGAATTCGTAACATCGTGTTAACAGGATGAGATATGGTCTCGTAGCCCCCCATCTGGCGGCGTGGCTGACCTTGATGAAGGGGCTGTGACTCCCAACGAGTGAGATGTGTTCTCCTTAGCTCCGTGTGTGAGGAATGGGGTATAGGCTCAATGGCGTCGATCTGTTCACTCCGTCGATTGAGGTAGGGATTATAACCTGAAATGGAACAAATGATATTCAGCACGGGTGAATGGGGAAAAATATGTTTATTATTATGCATGTGTGTTCGCTTGCGAGTGGATGAAATGCAGATACGAGAAGTATACTTTATATGCTACCTACGTTTATGTGAAGTTTCATTCCGACGATGACCTCCTCCCGGGGCAGGTGAGCATAAGGACACTTCACGGTTTTGTAAACTGAAATTGGAAAGAACATATTTAACTGTGTGGAATGTAATAGCCGAATGAGAAAATATTCTCACACTAAAGTAGTTTACACACGCGATATTTCACCTGTGGATGCCATAAAATGAACTGTGGAATAATAAATATGAATAACACTCACGGTTATCACAGAAAATCTGCTAACATCGCTTGCATTTGATGTCGTAATGTCCTAGGGGCGGTTTTTCACAGCATGCGCATTGCAGCCGACACAGTTGATTCGGTGATGGAATATAAAACACTCCGCATTTCATGCATGCTGTAGAGCTTCGCCTTTCCATGACATGGAGCTGTATGACGCGTGTGTAGCGGATGAAGTCTCGCAGGGAACTGGCGGCGCATTTGTGTGTGAGGGGAGTGAAATGCCCGGGTCAAATGAGAAGTGATTGATGGCTGACAGGTGTGGGTCTGTCTGTCGGCAGGAGTAAGTACCTCGCGCCTCCTTAACGAATCCAGAGTGTATGAGGACCCGCCGTGGGGCAAACATCTCCACTCAGAAGACAACGAAAACCCTTTAGACAAATGGCCCCACTTCCGCAGGAGGGTGCTCTCTCGTACACTCCTCTCCCACTTACGACTTCCTGTAGGGAAGCTAATGGACGTCCAGGCGTTCCTCTCAGGTATGGGGGTTCTCCTCTTCCCCCTCTCCAAACAACATATACACTATGTTGGATCCCCTCTCATCCTCTACTCACGATCATCAAACTATTATCATCATCATCACACAGGATTAAGTCTATGACAAACTCCTTCCTCATATTCCACTCTTATCCTTGTATTTTCATACGTCTTCCCAGAAATTCCCACATCTTCCCAGAAATTCCCTTTGTGTCTAGAGCGAGGGGCTGCACCTGCTCACCGCGTCCGACACGCGCCAAACTTCTGGGAAATTCCCCTCCCAAACCCTCCGCGACGACGACGACGCGCTGCGACGGCAACAACGCGCCGCGACGGCAACGACGCGCACCACCTGCCATCCAACAACATAACTTACTCTCTTTCCTGACCACATACCCAAACACAGGACGCTCACACGCGTCCGAAACACGCCAAACTTCCGGGAAAATCCCCCAAAACCCTGTGTGACTAGACACCTGCGAACCACCTGTCTGGTGCCACTCACCGGAGTGCCACCTGGCAGCTGGTGTGCACGGTTCTAGTCGCACTTTACACTACTTGAGTATGTCGAATTTTATGAGGTAGGAATAGAGCTGTTTGTAAATAATTTTTTCAAATATTTTTGATAGAATGGGTAGATTTGATATTGGTCTATAGTTGTTTATGTCCGCCGGATTGCCTCCTTTATGGACTGGCGTTACTCTTGCTTTTTTGAGGATATCAGGGAAGGTGTGACACTATAGATTTGTTGAACAGTAGTGCTATGGGTGGGGCAAGGGCATGGGAGGCACTCTTGTATACCATGGACGGAATTTCATTGCTTCATTGAATCTATTCACATAATATGCAAGATTTGCCTTTCTTATGATACTGGTAAGCATTGATGAGTACCTTTTAGCTACTTCCTTTGAAACTAGGCCAATCCTAAGTTTCTTTTCATATTCATGTTTCTTGTTGATTGAGTTGAGAATGCCACTTGTGAGCCATGGATTGTTTAATCTTTTGTCAGTTACTTGCTTGGTAAGAAGGGGACCATGAAGGTTGTAGAGGCTTAGAGTTTTGGAGAGGAAAAGGTTAGCTAATGAATTTATATCATGGGTATTATTGAATTCAGAATCTCAGTTAAATTATTGTGAAGTGCATCTGTAAGATTGACTATAGCTGATTCACTGTGTAGCCTAAATGATATACTTACTGAAGCCCTGTGAGCGTCGTGGACATACACACGCCCTGTGAGCGCCGTGGGCGTACACACGCCCTGTGAGCGTCGTGGGCGTACACACGCCCTGTGAGCGTCGTGGGCGTACACACGCCCTGTGAGCGGTACGGGCGTACACACGCCCTGTGAGCGGTACGGGCGTACACACGCCCTGTGAGCGGTACGGGCGTATACACGCCCTGTGAGCGTCGTGGGCGTACACACGCCCTGTGAGCGTCGTGGGCGTACACACGCCCTGTGAGCATCGTGGGCGTAGACACACGCCCTGTGAGCATCGTGGGCGTACACACGCCCTCTGAGCGTCGTGGGCGTACACACGCCCTGTGAGCATCGTGGGCGTACACACACGCCCTGTGAGCATCGTGGGCGTACACACGCCCTGTGAGCATCGTGGGCGTACACACACGCCCTGTGAGCATCGTGGGCGTACACACACGCCCTGTGAGCATCGTGGGCGTACACACACGCCCTGTGAGCATCGTGGGCGTACACACACGCCCTGTGAGCATCGTGGGCGTACACATGTGGGTTTAGAAAGATGATCCCTATCTTAATTATGGTATCTGTGCATGGGGGTCTCTCTGCAAACCACCTCAAGCCCATCATCACCCAGCAAAAATTTGCTATCTGAACAATAACAAACTCTGCTTTCAGACAACACTCAGCTCCCCCTGTTTAAATCCCTCAACATGCTAAACATAAATTCATAAACTCCACACTTTCTCCTGTGTCAATTACATTTGTAAAACCCTGTTCTTATATGTAAACCCTGTTCTGAAACTCTCCTTGGACAGATGTAATAGAACCCATTATCACCACACCAGACATAAATATCTCTTTGATATCCCCAGGGGTGAAACTTAATCTGTATAAACACACTATGCAATTAAAGGGACCCAGTCTATGGAACTCACTCCCTAATGAATTGAAAAGCTGTCAAACTTTTGCCTTATTCAAAAATAAAACCAAAAATTACCTTATTTTATCTTCATAGTTTTCTACCTGGTGGTGTATCTGGCATTGTATCTAGTGCTACCAAATCCCCCAATATTTGTGCCTAAGCCATGTTGCTTTACCATTGTAATCTTAGATCATCTGATATCATGGTTGTTGTATTGAGTACATATCCTGCTGCATTATTCCTTGAAATGATCCTCATACTGTGCTTCAGTGAACCAATGTATAACCCTAAAATGTTATCCTAATGTACCTAGTAATCCTTTCATTGTTGTGTATTGTTATTATTGTGTATTGTTCTAATCTGCTTTTGAGTCAAAAGTTCTTGCAATGTTCCTGTAAACATTTTTGACGATTTGCTGTAATTATTCAACTTAAAATTATCTGTACCTGTATAGTAAAGCTGTAAAGTACCTGTAAACATTTTTATGTCAATTTTGCTGTGAATAGTCTAAAATTTTCTGTTAGTTTAAGGATTTGCCCGAAACGCTATGTGTGCTAGTGGCTTTACAAGAAGGTAAAATCAACTCAATTTCTATGTTCTCTGTTAATCCCCAATGTACCTTCTTATATATAAATAAATAAATATATAAATATGCAGGCAATGTATATACTGTATAATAAATAAATAATAAATAAATAAATGATATAATCGATAATTTTATACATTTTATGATAAACATTTTAAAAAGGGGGCATTATCATTGTTTGGCCGAAAAAATTCGGCCAAACACGAAAAATTTATAAAAATAATACAACGTTCTGGCAACACCGTGGTGCAAACCGTTTAATGTTATGATAATAAATAACGTAATTAGAGTAAATTTTCCAGCCGCAATTGTCCGAAATCTGGTCCTCGCGGCTCGGGTGCGCCGTAGGGTGATGCGTCGTACGTTGTAAGCGTCTAGTATTTCGCAATAGAGTGGAAAATATCTTGTTATGCATATACAAATTATAAACACACTCATTGGCAACAGTCTTGTGTGAGAGGGAGGGACGATAAGCCGATTACTGGCTCAGTCACCCCCTCTGTGTCTGTGCAGGCGGTCGTATGCCTGACGCGCTCTCACAGATCGTATTTTCTTGCATATACTGCACAATGGATATAGTATCGGACAAGAAGAAAGCTCTAAAGGCAAGAGCTCTACGCGTTAGCCAAGTAAAGAAGGAGCATAAAGCCACCCTGAGGCAAAACAAGAGTTCTCTTGAGTGAAGAGAGGGCAGCCTCCCGCCCCACAACACACTACCTCGCCTCACTCCCTCACACTCCCAGACACCCACACCTCTGTGGCACCAGCCACTCCTCCTGCTGCACCTGCCACACCACCTGCGGCACCTGCCACACCACCTGCGGCACCTGCCACTCAAGATCTTAGACCTGCAACTCAAGACGTTCTCCCTCTTGATGTTGCATATTTCAGACCAATTATATTAGGTTAGTATGCATTATTTTTTATATCTTGATACTACATCATAAATAATTGTAAATATAAAGCTGCTGTCTTTTTTTTTTTTATTTTTTTTTTTTTTTTTTTTTTTTTTTATAATAATTTTTTTTTTTTTTATCAGGCGATCTTCATGGAATTTACACACCTTACTGAAGGAATGCCAATCTACAAGGGTGGTAATTTTGATTGAAATTGGTCGTTCATCAACCTCAGCCAAAGGTAGCTGAACTTTGACCTTGATTTTTTACAGGTAACTAATTTGCAACTATATGGTTGAATAACTTATTTATTTATTATTCAATTTACATGGAACTTGTACATTATATGTAGAGTCTGTGCCTCTAAAAACCCAAGTTATATATTTCCCCTAAGATCATTTATTGATTTTATATATATTTATAAACATCATTTTGTTGCATAATTTTTTGGGTGAACTTTGAAAATTTGTATTATTGCACTAAATAGGTTTGGGATAATAATGCCACTAGACAACCTTTATTATATAGTATTGTGATAGCTGAGTATCATAGAAATAATTTCAGTTGATATTTGTATTTGTTATATCAACTTTAAAACATGTAAAAAAATGGTTAAAAAAAGTTTTTTTTTTCTCCCTCTCTATTTAGGCTGCGATGCTGAAACTTGGACCACTTGCAGCCCTCTTCACGTGTAACACGTCAATAAATTTTCATTGCACTAGAACAACTTTTATGAACCCTACCTTAACCCAGTTTTATCCAGTGCTCCCACATGTCCCTTAGGCTTGTATTTTAACTTATTTATGTTACTTGGTCTATAATTGTCACGCTATCACGGAATAAATCCACATATTGACTTAGATATCTCTGAAGTTACACAGTTTTTACACATTATCACTCCCAGTGAATTAACTTAATTAACCCCCTGTCAACTAGTGGGGCTAGGTTTCCTAAGTCTCCTTGTTTTATTTTCTGACTTAATTTTTAACTTACTCTTAACTAGTTATTTACTGAAATTATTTAATTGAGTGCATTAATAGTTCTTCAGGTCTTATTAATTATACAGTCATAACTGAACTATTTATAGTTAATAATCATTAGCTTAAATTTGCCAATGCTTATTATTCAACTTTTCTTTGATTTCATTTATTACCTAGGTTGCCTAGCCTCGCCATGCTCCGTTACTCCATTGTACCCCTGGCTTTGCCTGCATCTCAAATTGCAAATTGTTACTTACAGTGTACCTGAGAGTACTTGTAAGCAATCTACCTCATTTTTCATTTTTTGCTCAATTTGTTTTTGTATTGCTTAGTCTTGTTTATATTTTTGTTTTGTATGTCTATATCTTGTGTTTTGTATAGTCCATGTTTATATGTTTTTTCTTTAATCTCATTTATTACCTAGGTTGCCTAGCCTAGCCATACTCCCTTACTCCATTGTACCCCTGTAAGCCCCTTTTGTGTTTGTTTTGTAAAGTATTGTGTACATTTTTTTCCCTATTTTATAGCTTATTTCTACCTTGTATTTTGCCTTTCTTGCCTTGTTTTTCCTGCAATCAGCTTTTTTTATGCAGACAAGTATAGACCCAGAACTTAACCTCTTATCCACTATCTATGACAATAATCACTTTAATGATCTAAATTCCAGATACTTTGCAGCACATGATGTAAACAATGTATTAACTCATAATCACAATATCTCTGTAATCAATTTGAACGTTAGATCCCTAGGTAAACACTTTGATGATGTTAGTGCCTTGATTGAAGCTATTGACAACAAATTCTCTTTTATTATACTTACTGAAACATGGTTGAAAGAGGATACTACTCAACTCTTTAACATGCCTAACTACTCAGCAATTCACAACTGTCGTCAACTTCAGAGAGGTGGTGGCACTGCTCTTTATTACCACCAAGAACTAACATGCTTAAAAGAAATTAGAACTAGAGACTGCTATGGGGAGTATATCTTCGCCAGCTTCAGAGTCAAGGGTGCCGAGTCTGTCCTGTCTGTGGGTGCCGTTTATAGAATTCCTAACACTGATGTGTCCGAATTCAACTCAAACCTTAGAAATCTAATACTTGATAACAGACTGAACAAAAACCACCTAATTATCGCAGGGGACTTTAATATTGACCTCTGCGAGCCAGAACACCCTACTGCTGTTAGCTTCCTCAACTGTATAAATTCCTGCTTCCTCATACCGTTAATCACTAGACCTACTAGAATCACTGATAGCACTGCCACGACTCTAGATCACATCTGGACAAACATAACCTCTCCGCTTACTTCAGGTATAATCACCGATAGCACTACAGACCATTACCCCACATTTCTCTTAACTAACATTAGCAAACCACCTCTTGAGTCAAGAGAGATACGTTTTAGACTGCACAATGAAACTGCTATAGACAATTTTATAACTGCTGCTGATAATGTCAACTGGGAGTCCGAGTTAGGTAACATAGAGGACATCAACCTAGCAGTGCAATCTTTTCTTCAAAAAACTCTTAGCCTTTATAATACCCACTGTCCTATGCTTACAAAACAAGTCACAACCAAAAGGCTTAACAATCCCTGGCTTACAAAGGGAATACTTAAATCTATTAATAAAAAACATGACCTTGAGAAGAAGTATAGGTTAGGAATTGTCTCCAAAGAATTCTCAAAGAATTACTCATTATTGCTATCTAAGATAATTAGACGAGCCAAAACTAAATACTACGAAGATAAATTTACCCAAATAAAGAGCAACATTAAACAAACTTGGAGCACAATTTCACAAATATTGGGATCAAATAAGTCTTTAAATAACAAACCGACTCTCCTGTCTAATAACGATGGTCAGCTTTCAGCCTCTAATTCTGCTATTGAGGTCAATAGGTTCTTCTCTTCCATTGGTTCATCCCTTGCAAATGATATTCCATCTTCCAGTACTGACGTTCAGGACTATCTTACAGGTAACTATCCACAGTCTCTGTACCTAAAGCCTATTTTTTTTTTTTTTTTTTTTTTTTTGAGATATATACAAGAGTTGTTACATTCTTGTACAGCCACTAGTACGCGTAGCGTTTCGGGCAAGTCCTTAATCCTATGGTCCCTGGAATACGATCCCCTGCCGCGAAGAATCGTTTTTTCATCCAAGTACACATTTTACTGTTGCGTTAAACAGAGGCTACAGTTAAGGAATTGCGCCCATTAAATCCTCCCCGGCCAGGATACGAACCCATGACATAGCGCTCGCGGAACGCCAGGCGAGTGTCTTACCACTACACCACGGAGACTGCTAGGACTTTATACAATGTATGTCCTATTAATTCCACTGACATCAATGAGATAATCCTTTCCCTTAAAACCAAGTCTAGTGCCCTCGAGGAGATATATTCACCTTATAGTCCAGAAGAAAATACAGCTAAAACCAAACATATATATTCCTAGGCCTAGTATAACATGTATATGTACTATATTTGGCGTCAGTTACCATGTATTAGACCTTCGATGGTAAGTTAGGTTAGGTTTTATGAGCAATAAATACAAAGGTTCGGGCCGACCCTGCCCGAAACGCTTTGGGCAATAGTGGCTTTATACAATGTATGTCCTATCACTATCTTTAAATCCAACAACATGTTTGTATCTCAACTTGTATGTATGTACTTTACCTGAATAAACATTTTATTTTATTTGACAAAACCTTTGCCGATTTATCCAAATTTAATAATACCAAATTCTACTATCCAATTGTCCATTACATCAATATATGTACGATGGAGGATGGATGTGTTGCTTATAGGCACTGCTATTAATATATCATAAGCTCCTACATAGATTTTGTAATGAAGTAAGGGCGAAGAGGTAGAACGGCTTATTGACAGAGCTCGGGTGCATATTGGGGGAATTGTGTAAAATCTTGGTTTGTGTCTCGGAGAGGCTGCAGGATCCAAGTAAGGTCAGAAGAACTTCTGGTTGCAATTCTTTTACCATGTCGTAGCTCAGTCGATTAAGGCAGCATCTGGGATGCTCTCGGACGTAGATTCGAACCCTTGTCACGGCCCTTGTGGATTTCTCCTACATAGATGTTATTACTGCACGGTTGTCAAAGTTTTGCTATTAGTATAAATGCCGATATTTCTTAAACACTTTAGTGCTCTCCACGAACAGGACCAAAACTTGCTAAAAGTGGAATCACCGTTTCGGGCGATCGAGCGGCAACAGGAAAAAATGTATACTCTTTTCACTGTGCTAACCTTAATTTTCAATATACATATTTCATTTTTGTACCACTGTATTCGCAATAGAATGTTCTAGAAGAACATATGTATAAAATGTCACCAAACTGTGTCTTAAACCACTACCAATAAAGAAACTACGTGGATCACTAGCCGTGAGCTGCAAACACCGACGAGATGTTTCCATTCTTTTCATGGTTGTCAACTCCACACTTGTCCTACAGCGTTAAATTTGGTATCTTTGAGATCGCAATAAAATTCCCTACACGGAAATATGCATATAAATGTAGAATCATGATCGCGGCCTACCCGCAAGAGTATGGGAAGTGGGCGAAGTGTTACCTGTTACAGCACATCGGCGATCTACAATAGTTTTACCATGAAGATGCAAGACAATGCTGTTCTTCCAAATAGGCTATGTGGCTATTAGAGAAAACGTACATTTTATGGCAAACATGTTCATACTATCCCGAATGCGATCGGATAAGAATTGAATTTTATAGGAATATTTGTTCATCGGACATAAAAATATGTCTTCTGCAGATTTTCAAGTGACCCCCGGCTGTGTCCGCTAGGGGAGGAAAGTGTTAAATTAAAGTATTACAATTCGGCCGACACCGACTAAGCTATGACGCTCCCCTACCCAACATGACTCATCTTGGAAAGCTGGGCGAGGCTAGTCCCACCAAGTGTCTGGTCACCAGCCTCGGATAAACATTCTATTTTATAAATATAGGTTATATAAATATATAGGGGGTACCATCTTATTACAGGTTGTAGAGTTCCTCCAATATATAGTTTTGTGTTAACTAATACTATTACATATATATTATTACCTATATCTTCTAGTCGTAGTAGTAGCAGGCATTCATCTGTGTCAGGAGACTATGGAGTTGCGCTCTGGTTGTCGGTCTGGAGTGGCCTCTCCAGGGCACAAAGCCAGGGTAGGTTGATACGGGGGAGAAGCTGTCAACCATGCAGCAGGTCCCCCCTCTCTACGGCGCCGAAAGTCTCCAATGGAAAGGCAAACGCCAATACGATTGGTTCCAGCGCCGTCGCAGGAACTGTGAGCTCCGGAGTTGACCTGGAAGCTTGTGAAGGGACTCATAACCCGGAGACCGCCGTGGTCGGGGCCGGAGAAGAACCACCCCAGCAAGTGCAAGAACGACCCCAGCCTCCTGAAGCAGAGCCTGGGGCTGCTAGAGCCCAAGGAGGAGGACTTCAGAGTCCCGCACCTACGGGTTCCAGGCGTAGTTCAATAACTAACTGATAAACATAACTTTAATATTGATTCATTAACTAAGTTCAATAACTAACTGATAAACCTTAAAGTACTGGTGAGAACAACTGTGTACACTTCAGTTTGCTGAAATTTATAAGATCTGTGTTGCTTATAAAATACGTTTGTGTTCGATCCCCGATGGTCCCAGTGCTTGGGCACCGTTACTCCACTCCGACCTCTCACTTCTTGCAAGATCCACGTTCGATCCCCGATGACCCAAGTGTTAGCTTTCCATTCCTTCACTTCGTCCTTATAAATCCCAGATGATCTTAATATCCCTTCCAAGTGCTATATAATCATACTTGCCTAGTACTTTCACCTCATAATTACCTTACCTTACCTCGCTTCCTCAGAGACTTTTCCTTCCTGATTTTGTCTTCTCACGCCTCAGTTGTCAGTTGATGATGTATGATGAAGTGGATGAATGTATGACTGTTGAGTTCTTCATTAAGCAGGAAGAGTCGTGGTCAGACTGGGAGGTCGGACCCGGTGTTCACGCTGCCCGACCCCGTGAACACCGGGATGTTAACACCGGGGTGTTCAGGGTGTTAACACCGGGGTGTTCAGGGTGTTAACACCGGGGTGTTCAGGGTGTTAACACCGGGGTGTTCAGGGTGTTAACACCGGGGTGTTCAGGGTGTTAACACCGGGGTGTTCAGGGTGTTAACACCGGGGTGTTCGGGGTGTTAACACCGGGGTGTTCTGGGTGTTAACACCGGGGGTGTTCACGGTGTTAACACCGGGGTGTTCAGGGTGTTAACACCGGGGTGTTCGGGGTGTTAACACCGGGGTGTTAACACCGGGGTGTTCGGGGTGTTAACACCAGGGTGTTCGGGGTGTTAACTGCCGAGAGTTCGAACTCTCGGTTTAGTCTTCCTTTTTCCCATATATTGGCTACAAAATACTTTAGTGTTAGTTCAGTAATATTTGTCATCTATTTAATCATATTTTATATTTTCAATCACGTTTTATATATCGATTGTAGCAACTTTCACATATTATAATATTTATTATTATTATAATATTATAAAACAGTAATAATATGTTGTGAGTGTTGCAATACAACAATAACATTGTGAGTGTTGCAATACAACAATAACATTGTGAGTGTTGCAATACAACAATAACATTGTGAGTGTTGCAATACAACAATAACATTGTGAGTGTTGCAATACAACAATAACATTGTGAGTGTTGCAATACAACAATAACATTGTGAGTGTTGCAATACAACAATAACATTGTGAGTGTTGCAATACAACAATAACATTGTGAGTGTTGCAATACAACAATAACATTGTGAGTGTTGCAATACAACAATAACATTGTGAGTGTTGCAATACAACAATAACATTGTGAGTGTTGCAATACAACAATAACATTGTGAGTGTTGCAATACAACAATAACATTGTGAGTGTTGCAATACAACAATAACATTGTGAGTGTTGCAATACAACAATAACATTGTGAGTGTTGCAATACAGCAAAAACATTGTGTGTTGCAAAACATAAATAACTTGTTGTCAGCATTGCAACTAAGAAATAATGTATAGCAAGTATTTCAGGACAGAAATAATGTGTTGTGAGTTTTGCATCACATAAAAAATATGATGTAACACTCACTCACAACACGGTAATTATGTGTTACAATAAATTATTCCATACTGGTGCAACACTCACAACACGTTATTCTTGTGTTGCAACGTTGTGACACCTACAACATGTTATTACTGTATTGCAGTACTCACAATACATTTTTCTGGGTTATAACCCAAAATACGTTATTTTCTTTGTTGCAAAACAAAAATTTGTTATTTCTACAGTTGAACAATCACAATATTTTATTTCTGTGTTGCATCACTCACAACACGTTATTTATATTTTGCAACACTCACAATTTGATATTTCTTTGTTTCAACATTCACAACACTTCATTCCTGTGATGTAACACTCACAACACTTCATTCCTGTGATGCAACACTAACAACACTTCATTCCTGTGATGTAACACTCACAACACTTCATTCCTGTGGTGTAACACTCACAACACTTCATTCCTGTGATGTAACACTCATAACACTTCATTCCTGTGGTGTAACACTCACAACACTTCATTCCTGTGATGTAACACTCACAACACTTCATTCCTATGATGTAACACTCACAACACTTCATTCCTGTGATGTAACACTCATAACACTTCATTCCTGTGATGTAACACTCACAACACTTCATTCCTGTGATGTAACACTCACAACACTTCATCCCTGTGATGTAACACTCACAACACTTCATTCCTGTGATGTAACACTCATAACACTTCATTCCTGTGATGTAACACTCACAACACTTCATTCCTGTGATGTAACACTCACAACACTTCATTCCTGTGATGTAACACTCACAACACTTCATTCCTGTGATGTAACACTCACAACACTTCATTCCTGTGATGTAACACTCACAACACTTCATTCCTGTGATGCAACACTCACAACACTTCATTCCTGTGATGTAACACTCACAACACTTCATTCCTGTGATGTAACACTCACAACACTTCATTCCTGTGATGTAACACTCACAACACTTCATTCCTGTGATGTAACACTCATAACACTTCATTCCTGTGATGTAACACTCACAACCCTTCATTCCTGTGATGTAACACTCACAACACTTCATTCCTGTGATGCAACACTCACAACACTTCATTCCTGTGATGTAACACTCACAACACTTCATTCCTGTGATGTAACACTCACAACACTTCATTCCTGTGATGTAACACTCACAACACTTCATTCCTGTGATGCAACACTCACAACACTTCATTCCTGTGATGTAACACTCATAACACTTCATTCCTGTGGTGTAACACTCACAACACTTCATTCCTGTGATGTAACACTCACAACACTTCATTCCTATGATGTAACACTCACAACACTTCATTCCTGTGATGTAACACTCATAACACTTCATTCCTGTGATGTAACACTCACAACACTTCATTCCTGTGATGTAACACTCACAACACTTCATTCCTGTGATGTAACACTCACAACACTTCATTCCTGTGATGTAACACTCATAACACTTCATTCCTGTGATGTAACACTCACAACACTTCATTCCTGTGATGTAACACTCACAACACTTCATTCCTGTGATGTAACACTCACAACACTTCATTCCTGTGATGTAACATTCACAACACTTCATTCCTGTGATGTAACACTCACAACACTTCATTCCTGTGATGTAACACTCACAACACTTCATTCCTGTGATGTAACACTCACAACAAGGTATTCCTTTACACTGCAACACTCACATATTCACTCGTGTTATATCTGTGCATTTTTCCTTCTCTATATATGGACTGTCATTTACAGCAAGGTTGTCATTCAGGACTCTTTCCTCTCTAGCATCAGTAAAGAAATATAACGACAAATATGTTAAATGCCGTAACATATTGAAAGGAATTGACCATAATTACCTTAACTATAACTTTAATAACAATCCCCGTGGCGCAGTGGTTGTTTTTGCACTCACAAAATTGATAAATTTTGCTCAACACTCACAACATGTTCTGTTTTGCAACACTCGCAACACCTCCTTCTTGTGTTCCAACACTTATAACTTCTTATTTCAGTGTTGCAAGACTCTCAACACCTTATTCCTGTGTTGCAACACCCAAAACATGCCGTTCCTGAGCGTTGCAACACTAACAACATGTCTGTGTGCGTTAGTTTTAAATCTGTGTATTTTGGATATGAATATGACAAGTTTTAACTTCAGTCCTGTTTTTCATTCACGATTCTTTAATTTCTTGAGTCAATAAAGTTATGTAATCAAAAACATTTTAACTGTCGTAAGATATTGACAACAACAGGATAATTACCTGAACTATTACTATAATATTACCATAATTACCTGAACTATTACTATAATATTACCATAATTACCTGAACTATTACTATAATATTACCATAATTACCTGAACTATTACTAAAATATTACCATAATTACCTGAACTATTGCTATAATATTACCATAATTACCTGAACTATTACTATAATATTACCATAATTACCTGAACTATTACTATAATATTACCATAATTACCTGAACTATTACTATAATATTACCATAATTACCTGAACTATTACTATAATATTACCATAATTACCTGAACTATTACTATAATATTACCATAATTACTTGTATGTCCATAAACAACCAATGAAAACAAATTACTTGTTGATTAAATAAATACTAAGTAGAATATCTCCCAGATAAACCTTAATAACTTCGTACAGTTCACTTTGTTTAATTTTATTGAAATTTATGATGTCTATAAAGTATGTTTTCTGTTCGATTCCCGAAGGTCCAAGTGATTGAGCACCGTTCCTTCACTCCGTCCTCACATCCCAGCCCATCCTAATGTCCCTTCCAAGTGTTATATATTCATACTGGCCTGGCGCTTTCACCTCATCATTTCCTTACCTTACCTTACATCCTCTTCTCATAAAGATTAATTTTCCTTCCCGACTATCTCCTTCACACGCCTCAATTGTCAGTTGATGATGTATGATGAAGTGGATGAATGTATGACTGTTGAGTTCTTCATTAAGCAGGAAGAGTCGTGGCCAGACTGGGAGGTCGGACCCGGTGTTCCCGCGGTCACCAGTTGGACCCGGTGTTCACGCGGTCACCAGTTCGACCACTTGACCGGAACTTCCTTTTTAATATATTACCCAAATAACACTCTAGTTGGAATTATTGAGTCCTATTTATTCATCTATTTAATCCTTTTAATATTTATTCACTTTTTATGGATCTATTCCAGCACCATTTACATATCTCCGTGGTGTAGTGGTAAGACACTCGCCTGGCGTTCCGCGAGGGCTATGTCATGGGTTCGTATCCTGGCCGGGGAGGATTTACTGGGCGCAATTCCTTAACTGTAGCCTCTGTTTAACGCAACAGTAAAATGTGTACTTGGTTGTAACAACGATTCTTCGCGGCGGGGATCGTATTCCAGGGACCTGCCCAAAACGCTACGCATACTAGTCGCCCAGCAAACACAGAACGTTTGTGGACGTTTTTAAATGGTGCCACAAAGGTAATACTGTAACTTTTGACATAAATACGTATATCTGACGTTCTTAAAATCAAAGGATATAACTAAAAACATATATTCTTGAGACACAGTTTTTTAAGATTTATGTAAAAATTTAAAAATAATAGTGAATGCTATGTTATTATAATGTTTTCATGCTTTATATTTAAGAATAAATAATTTTCAGTCAACATTTAGTTTTTTTTGTTTACTTTCTGTAAAGCTATTCAATTTATGTTCTTATAACATAAATATAACATTTATATGACGTCAGTATAACGTTATTTACACGACATCATTACGTTATTATGATGTTATATTAACGTATAATTCCTGTGTGAAAACCAGAATATATATTGAACTTTATGTTTTAAACCTTGTAAAGTTATCATAAAACTTGGAATAAGACGGTAAGCATGCCTTACTTATGAAAATATACAAACAAATCAACAAAAACATTTTAACATAAAAAACATGAACATAACATAAATTAACAGCATGCATGGGAGTTAATTGGAACTCTGTAATATTGCATACATGAACCTTAAGGTACAAACCCAGTGTATTTACCCATGCAGTTCTTTCCTAAATCTAAATTTTTCCAATTTTTACACTTTGTTTCGAGTTCTGTCTTGTGTTGCTACTTTTAATACCCCATTAATGTCCCCTTTGTTATGTCCATTCATCCCATTGTGCACCTCTACCATATGTCACTCCTAATTCTTTGCTTTTCTAGAGAATGTAATATAAGCTTTGACAATCTTTCTTCATATGACAGGTTAACAGGTAGAACAAAGATTACCATTTATATATGGATAACTATTATAAGTCGGTTTGAATGAGTGAATTGCTGCTTGAAGATAGGTATATACACGTGTGGTACTATCAGATTGCATCATGGTGAGCCTAAAACCCTTCAGATCCAAGCAAAGGGTAAAATGCCAGCAGATACAATTGCGAACACATTGATACCAAAATGAAAGACATATGACGAGAATTGAGGTAACCAAAGTGAAAAGAGTGTTCACATTACATTGCACTAGAGTGCTCCCGGGTTACTTTCTCTCACTTTCTCTGTTTTGTGCGGATGGTCCGCCGTGCATTCATCACGTCAGCGGGTGGAGCTCGCTGCTGTTTTTGACATTTCATGCATATATTCCGGTTGGAAATTCTATTGCGAACACATTGATACCAAAATGAAAGACCTAGGATGACAATTGAGGTGACCAGAATGAAAAGAGTGTATACATTTTATCGCTCTTGTGCGCTCCCTGGTAACACACTCTCGCTTACTCTGTTTGTTGCAGATGGTAAGCCGGGCTTTTGGAGTTTATATGCCTTTAGTCCTGTAGAGAATTCTATTGCGAACACATTGATGCTAAATTGAAAAACCTAGGATGAGAATTGAGGTAACAAAGTTGAAAAGGGTATACACTTTTCAGTATTACCACGCTCTCTAATGTAATGAGAGTTGCCTGAGGGTGGCTCAGCTTTCTTTTTCTGGTACCCTTGGCCTACATTCATCTTGTCGGCGGGTGGAGCGCGCTGCTGTCTTTGACATTATATGCACATAGTTCTGTTGGGAATTCTATTGCGAACGCATTGATACCAAAATGAAAGACATAGGACGAGAATTAAGGTGACAAAGTTAAAAAGAGTATACACTTTTCAGTATTTCCGCACACTACCAGGGAATGTCCAAAAAAAAAAATGGAGAGAGTGGAGGGGTAACTTGCCCAAAACGCGAAAGTGTTTGGGGAGATTAACTTTCGTTCAATACTATTATGCAAGAGCGACACATCTATTGTTCATCCAATAAAATCAGCAGACTTCTAGATGTTACTACTGCTCGGCTTAGACTCGGTTACAAGTATTTCTGGGAATTCTCATTATCTGCCGATGTAGACCTGACCAAATGTTAACTGTCAACAAAATTATTCGCACACCCTCCGTCACTATGTGATAGTGAATTCAGAGACAATTCTATAACCAATGTACCAACGATGTGTCAATATTTCATTCAAAATGATCTGGTACCAGAAATTTTAGCCAAATATCCCCAGTTTGCTAACTGTAAGTAGTAACAAAGTGATTGTAACCTATCCACCGCTGCCCACTGGATGGGGGGCGGTGTGCAGGACAAACATATCAATTGCAACACTAGCTCTCCACATATGTCAGTTGCTTAATTTAGAAACTGTACTTGTGATCGATCTCGAACCCATTGTTGATGTGACGACTTATACTGAATTTTGTAACTAGCTCATCAAGATTGTAACTTGCTTAGCTAAATGAATTGTGGTCCCTGAGCCCATTATGTGCCTCTGCAACCCTTTCCACTACCGCCCACAAGATGGGTATGGGGTGCATAATAAATGAACTAAACTAACTTTAAGGCATCCTGAAAGAAAGCTTGGAGGGCTTGAAAAATTGCAGAACGAAGCCTTGAGGATAATCCTTGGGTGCCTTCGTACCACAAAGATACTTAATATGAGAAAGGAACTTAATATTCCGAGCGTTGTTTATCGTGTTACTGAAAATAACTGTCAAATTGGTATAAAAATGCTTAGGCTAGCTCATCCTAACCCTTGCACAGAAGCCCTCCAGAATTTCTTTATTGAATGTTGAAAACAACCCTCAAGTTGACTATTTCCGTAACAGCATGCACTCCTGTATGCTAATCCCCACAATCACCAAGCCCACCCGAGTCACTCAAACATCTGCCACTACCCTGGATCACCTATGGACTAATATAACAGCTCCCCTTACATCTGGGGTAATTTATGACAGAACAACTGACCACTATCCTACTTTCCTCATAGCAAACATTGACACATCACCACCAGAAACCAAAAAACTTTCATTCAGGCTACATATAGTGAATCAGCTTTAGGCAATCTCTCTAATGCACTTCACAATATTAACTGGGAATCTGAATTTAATAATTCACAGGATATATACTCATCAACTAACCTCTTTCTCTCCAAAACTCTAAGCCTCTACAACACTCACTGTCCCCTCCTTACCAAACAAGTAACTGATAAAAGAAAAAATAACCCGTGGCTCACAAGTGGCATAATTAAATTAATCAACAAAAAACATGAATACGAAAAGAAATTTAGGAGTGGCCTAATTCCAATGGAAGTAGTTAAAAGGTACTCATCAGTGCTTACCAGTATCATAAGAAAAGTAAAACTTTCATACTATGAGACTAGATTCAAAGAAGCAAAAGGCAACATGAAAAGCACATGGAATACCATCTCTAATATCCTGGGAACTAAACAACACTCCCACAACCAGATAACACTCTCTAAGGATGGCCTTACACTGTCATCTGACTTAGAAATGGCGAATGAATTTAATAGCTTCTTTTCATCGATTGGTGCTAACCTTGCAATAAAATCCCACAGACTCAGACACATATCAACACATATCTCTCAGGCAGCTATCCAAACTCTCTTCTCCTTTCACCAGTCAGCCCGACAGATGTTGTGTCCATCATACACTCACTAAAAACCAAAGCTGGTAACATCAGTGAAATCCCATCCATTGTATACAAGAGCGCCTCCCATGCCCTTGCGCCACCTATAGCTCTGCTGTTCAACAAATCCCTTGAGTGTCATACCTTCCCTGATATCCTTAAAAATGCAAGAGTAACGCCAGTTCATAAAGGAGGTAATCCGTCAGACATAAACAACTACAGACCAATATCGAACCTACCCATACTATCAAAAATATTTGAAAAAATTATCTACAAACAGCTCTACTCCTATCTCGTAAAATTCGACATTCTTAGCCCCCTGTCAGTTTGGCTTTCGCTCTCAAAAGAGTACCAACGATGCAATTATTAGTCTCCTTGATATAATTTACTCTGCCCTTGACAAAAATGAGTTTCCAATTGGACTCTTCATTGACCTGAGAAAGGCCTTTGATACTGTTAATCACGATTACCTCTTGCTACTTGTTATGCTAACATGCAGAACACTCTTAACTCTGTATTAGTCTTATATGTCAGGACTTAGGTTTAGTCATATCTCAGCAGAGGAAACAAAGATACTAAACGGGTGTCCACCCAGGCAGGGAGAAGCTGTTCGCAAGATGCAACTGTATGATGGCTCCCAGCTTGACTATGTTAACAGATTCAAATACCTTGGTCTTGTATTGTCCTGTTGTATTCAGACTCTGTCGTCAGTATAATGAGAGGCTCCATAAGCCCTCTTGGAGATGTTGCAGGTTATCACTCAGGCTATGGTGCCAATGTCACAATTGTCAAAATGATGTACCTTGCATACATCAGATCTTTAGTGGATTATGTTGCATCTCTGCTTGCCTTGATGACTGAAAGAAAGCTTAAAGGGCTTGAAAACTTGCAGAACGAAGCCTTGAAGATAATCCTTGGATGTCCCTCGTACCACAAAGATACTAAACATGAGGAAGGAACTTAATATTAACTTAATAATAGAATATGAGTGCATATTCTACTGCATTACTATTTGTAATGATCCTCATATTGTGCTTCAGTAATCCAATGTATAACCCTGAGATGTTTTCCTAATTGTACTTAGGATTCCTTGTTCATTATTGTGTATTGTTCTGATCTGCTTTTGTGTCGAAAATTCTTGCATCGTACCTGTAAACAATTTTTTGACAATTTTACTGTAATTATCCTACTTAAAATCATCTGTACTTGTAAAGTAAAGCTGTAATGTACCTGTTAAACACTTTTTATCAATTTTACATTTAATTATTTCTCTAAAACTTTGTTTAAGAATTTCCTCAAAGATTAGTTTAAGAACTTGCCCGAAACGCTATATATGCAAGCTAGTGGTTTTACAAGATTATAATTCTAACTTAAGCTCTATGTTGTCTCTTAACCCCCCAATGTACATTCTTGTATATATATAAATAAATAAAATAAATAAATAACGAGGGATCGAGGCATTAATGCACAGTACGTGCTTCCCTCATCTGTGACGTCACAGCGCCATCTGACGACAGCATAAACACAGGCGGCCATTTTATGTTCCACCAAGACTAAAAAAAAAAAAATAATTTTGCCCCGAGGGGCGAGTTTATTGGGCAGCGCCCAATGTGTTCGCAATAGAATGTTCTACAAGAACATGTATAAAATAAGTGACACAGAGATTATTGATGTGTGTATTTGTGTGGGTGATTATAAATATGTATGTGTATGTATATATGTATACGTATATATATATATGTACATGTATGTATGAGAGTGTGTACGTGTATATATAACATTAATAATTTTGTAACTAGCGTCAAAAATTGTTATTTGCTTAGCTAAACAAACTAGAGAGTTCAGTTCCTGAACCCATTATGTGCCTCTGTAATCCTTTACACCACCGCCCACGGGATGGGTATGGGGTGCATAATAAAGAAAGAAATTGAAATAATAAGGGTATGAAATGTATCAACATAAAACATTAATGTTAGTGGCCATCAGGTAAAATCAGGTTATTATTTGTAAAGAATTTAAATGAGTTAAACTAAATACGAACTTAATATGTTTTGCTAACGCAAAAATATATTCCCGAGGTATTGTAATTGCAAATAAATATTTAATACAATTATTTGTATCATTTTTTTTATTTTAGATTTCCGTATTGCTTGATAATATATAATAGCGTTTAGATAATGCTAGCGCTGGACATTCTTTAGGCTCATTGCATGTTGTGGTAGTCGCTGCCATTTTAAAACCGTGTCGAGAGGGACTGCTGCTGGCTTATCCACAAAATCCTGCTGCATCTTCAATAGTTAAGGTAACTGTTTTCTTTTATTTGCTCTTAGACATGTGTAGTATATATATAAGCTTGTGGTGGTAGGCTGGATGGTGTGTTGATGGTGGTGTTGTGTTGATGGCCCTGGCTGGAGGTGTGTTGATGGTGGTGTTGTGTTGATGGCCCTGGAGGCGTGTTGATGGCCCTGGAGGTGTGTTGGTGGCCCTAGCTGGAGGTGTATTGATGGCCCTGGAGGTGTGTTGGTGGCCCTGGAGGTGTGTTGGTGGCCCTGGAGGTGTGTTGGTGGCCCTAGCTGGAGGTGTGTTGATGGCCCTGGAGGTGTGTTGGTGGTCCTGGAGGTGTGTTGGTGGCCCTGGAGGTGTGTTGGTGGCCCTAGCTGGAGGTGTGTTGATGGCCCTGGAGGTGTGTTGGTGGCCCTGGAGGTGTGTTGGTGGCCCTAGCTGGAGGTGTGTTGATGGCCCTGGAGGTGTGTTGGTGGCCCTGGAGGTGTGTTGGTGGCCCTAGCTGGAGGTGTGTTGGTGGCCCTGGCTGGAGGTGTGTTGATGGCCCTGGAGGCGTGTTGATGGCCCTGGAGGTGTGTTGGTGGCCCTAGCTGGAGGTGTGTTGATGGCCCTGGAGGTGTGTTGGTGGCCCTGGAGGTGTGTTGATGGCCCTAGACAATTATTGTGCATGTGTATTAGGATCACAATCACAAATATTAGGATCAAAGAAATCTTTAAATAACAAACCGACTCTCCTGTCTAATAACGATGGTCAGCTTTCAGCCTCTGATTCTGCTATTGAGTTTAATAGGTTCTTCTCTTCCATTGGTTCATCCCTTGCAAATGATATTCCATCTTCCAGTACTGACATTAAGGACTATCTTACAGGTAACTATCCACAGTCTCTGTACCTAAAGCCTATTAACTCCACTGACGTCAATGAGATAATCCTTTCCCTTAAAACCAAGTCTGGTGCCCTTGAGGAGATACCAACTTTAATTTACAAAAAAGCCTCCAGATCTTTAGCCCCTGCTATTGCTTTGCTCTTCAACAAGTCACTTGAACTCCAAACCTTTCCAGATATTCTAAAAAAAGCGAGAGTAACGCCTGTCCACAAATGTGGTGACCCCACAGATGTTAACAACTACAGACCTATATCAATCCTGCCAAACTTGTCAAAAATTTTTGAAAAACTTATATACAAGCAGCTTTACTCATATCTAGCCAAACTCAATATACTTAGCCCTTGCCAATATGGCTTCAGACCCAAAAAAAGCACTAACGATGCACTTATTAGTATGCTTAACTCGATTCATACAGCTCTTGATAAAAAGGAGTTCCCTGTTGGGTTATTTGTGGACCTGCGTAAAGCTTTTGATACTGTCAACCACCATAACCTTCTTCTTAAATTACATCATTATGGAGTCAGAGGACACTCCCTACAATACCTCGAGTCCTACCTTACTGACAGGCTCCAATATGTTTCTGTGAATAATACAATTTCTCCCACCCTACCCATCAACATTGGTGTTCCTCAGGGCAGCATACTTGGCCCTCTCCTCTTTCTCATCTACATTAATGACCTTCCAAATGCCTCCCAACACCTCAAACCAATTCTATTTGCTGACGACACAACCTTCATTTACTCCAGTCCTGACCCTCTTGCTCTAAATGCCACAGTAAATACTGAGCTAAATAAAGTCCATCTTTGGCTAACTGCCAACAAACTCACCCTTAACATTGACAAAACCTTCTATATTCTGTTTGGCAATAAATCCTCTAGTCTTATAAATCTCAAAATAAACAATACCCAAATTTGTAACAAATTAGATGGCAAATTCCTTGGCATTCTCATTGACCACAAGCTGAATTTCCAGGGACACATTCTAAATATATCTAAAAAAGTTTCAAAAACTGTGGGCATTCTTTCTAAGATCAGATATTATGTACCACGCCCTGCCCTGGTGACTCTCTATTACTCCCTTATCTATCCTTATCTCAACTATGGTATTTGTGCTTGGGGTTCTACTACCCAAAATCACTTACGTCCTCTAATTACCCAACACAAAGCCGCTATTAGAACAATATCCAACTCTGGCCCCAGACATCACTCGGTACCCCTACTCAAATCTCTTAATATGTTAGATATTAAGTCTCTGCACATTCTCTCATGTGTATTATACATATATAAAACGCTAAACTATAATGCCAATCCTGATCTTAAAAGCTTCATAGTAGGTTGTAACAGAACCCATGAGCACCACACCAGAAATAAATACAGTTTTGATATTCCTAGAGTACGTCTTAATCAAACTAGAAATGCTCTGCAAATCAAGGGGCCCAGAATGTGGAATGACCTTCCCAACCATGTTAAAGACTGTACCTCTCTCAACCAGTTTAAGATAAAAACTAAACACTACCTAATAAATTCCCTGTAATCTACCTCACTCCTCTATTGTCAACCCATGTCTGTTATTTTCTTTTTTTTTTTTTTTTAATCAACACTGTTTGTCAACCTATTGTATTTGTGCTGCTTTTTCAGTCATGTTTCCCCCTTTTTTTTTATCTTTATTTGTATTTGTTCTCAACATCTTTTATTCTTTATGCTCAATTAGTATTAAGTTCTAGATATTAATGTTTTCTTGCCCGAAACGCATTGCGTAATAGTGGCTTTAGGCATTGTATGTACTAGATCTATCTATATATCAATCCATTAATCTAACATCACTTGTATGTATATACCTTACCTGAATAAACATCTGAATCTGAATCTGAATCTGAATCTGTGTAGTATGTATATTTATGTAGTATATTTGGCATATTTAATGGCATTTAGTTAATGCCACTTAGTGGCATATCTCTGCACCGTTTCCAGTTTGTTGATATGCTTTCTAAGATATGGGCACCATACAACTGCTGCATACTCCAACTTTGGTCTAACAAAAATTGTGAACAATTTCAAAATTTCTGTTGAAGAAATCCTGTTTCCTAGTTCTGCATCTGTTTTGGTATAACACCTCGTTTTTTACTAGGCCTGCAATTATGAATGCCTTTATAACCAGCTAAGTTGTAGAGTTGGGTATAGTCTTTACTTAGCCAAGTTTCTGTTAAAATGAGGGTCCGTCTAATTACCACAAGCTACCACAAGCTACACAAGCTTCACAAAGCTTCCTGGCAATACGTTAGTAATGAATAAATATAATATGTTAGGTTAGGTTGACCTAACTTAACCTAACCGACGCTTGGATCGTCGACTTGATTTGGCGTCACCAGCTCTTTATTTTCGTCTAATTTCTTTATAAAAAGATACTTTTTCAGATTAAAATTATGTTTTTTCGTGTTGTACATTCAGCACCAACATTATAATGAGTAAATATATCATATTTATTCATTACTAACGTATTGCCAGGAAGCTGAGTGGTTAGGTCTCGATAAATTTCCTGGTATAATATTATTGTTTGCTATTCTCCATCTTAGACTAGGCAAGTTGAAGTCACCTAGGAAGATAATATGAGGTATCGAGTTCTCCATTTTGTTTATCTGTTCTGTGAATTCCTCGGCCGTTGCATCTGGCGGTTTGTATATTAGAATAATCACTAAATTTATTTTCTCTATTTTTAATCCCAATACCTCTACCACCTCATTTGTAATGTTAAGGAGCTCCGAGCATACAAGGTCTTCCATAGTATACAGACCCACTCCTCCATGTGACCTAATTTTCCTATCACAGTTGTGTACTTTTCGAGACTACATTTCAAATATTCCCTAACATACATGGCTTCTCCCCCCTCTTTGTGTAAAATAGTTTAAATCCATTTATGGGACATTCAGCAAATAGTTCTCTATTTTTTACATTCATCAATGTTTCGGTACGTGCAATAGTATGTATTGTTTCATTGCAGATAACAGCATTTAAATTTTTTTTGTTTCTTAGACTTACTCGTACTACCAAGTTGCTGTTGGCAATTGGATAATTTTTTTATGAAGTCATTTGTTATTTTTTCCCCTACTTTAGTAATTTATGCTTTTGATCTCAATTAGTTTTATATCCTAGCTTTTTAATTTTTTCCCCTTATATATTGCCATCTTATCTGTCTGCTTTGTCCATTTACTCTCCAGCCCTTCACAAGCCACTGCTGCACCCCCTCCATGCCCATACTTACTGTGCTTATTCTTACAGGACTGCACTGCATTATGTGGTGCTCACTGCCTGGACACCTTGGCAATGTAGAGACAGATATTCTGCAGTACCGTGATATTAGCAGTAGAGTGATAAGCTGACACACGGGAGGTACAATGGAAAGAAGTTGAGTATCAACTCTTGTAATTTATATTGCTTCCAGTGAGTTTTTAGTTTTCTTATAATCACTATGTTATCTATCCTCTACAACCTAGTTATCTGCTTGATACATGCATTTTAGGGTTCTGGTAGTTGTTCTACTCACCAAGCCCTTCCAAGGCCAGGCTTGACATGTGAGTGTTTGGTCCAACAGGCTGTTGCTTGGACAGGCCCCTCAGGCCCACATATCCACCACAGCCTTGTTTGTCCAGCACTTCTTGAAGATGTTCAGGTTTTCTCTTGAAGGTGTCGACGGTTGTTCCAGCAATACTGTATTTCTTTTATTGCTGAAAACATGTTTTCAGCCATAAAAAAAATAATCCTGAATCCAGAAAAAAATCCCTTTTGTATCATCTGGAAATTTTCAAATATTGCTGATCAAACCTGAGTCTAAATTATTTGTATATATTATGAATTACAGAGGTCCCAGGACAGAGTTTTGAGGAGCTCCACTTACATTTTCCCACTCTGATTTAACCCCATTTATACAAACTCATTCTTATCTTTTAGCTAATCATTTATTGTACACACCATACTCAGCCTGTGTAGGGTAGTTTATTGTGCATCCTAGTATTGTGTATGTGTAGTATATATATTTGTGTAGTATATTTGGTATGTTGACCAGACCACACACTAGAAATTGAAGGGACGACGACGTTTCGGTCCGTCCTGGACCATTCTCAAGTCGATTCTCACAATCGACTTGAGAATGGTCCAGGACGGACCGAAACGTCGTCGCCCTTCAATTTCTAGTGTGTGGTCTGGTCAAC
>NC_091221.1:14395915-14408415 GCF_040958095.1 Procambarus clarkii
ATTAATAGATTTTTTTTATTAGTCATAGAAAAACTATAGTGTTATATGTATACTCGGAAAATTTTACTTGTTTTAGTTTTAAGTAACAATAAGTGCTTGTAACGTCAGACTGATCTCAGCATGACATGAATCACAGGCTGCTTGATCACAAAATCTATTGTGTTCACATATTGCATATATAGATTTTTATAGATTTTTAAATTTTTACTTTTATATTCTTTTATAGATATAGTCTATATATTTCGAGCTATTACATATATTTTGTTGTATTACTCATTCTTAATTAAAAAAATATAATATTTTAATTCTCTTTTTGTACCCTATTTATTTGTAATTTACACATACATATATAGGATGTCCATTTCTTTCTCAGATATGTCTTCTTTCTTTCTCTCCCTTTCTATTTCAGATATGAATTAAAAAATTATTATACCCTAATTTACCCTAAACGTTTTAAAGTAGGTAATTAAAAGATTATAAAAAAGTTTTTAGAAATGTTAATTATTTACGTTCTAAGGTCGTATATAAAAGTTCTCAAAAAAACTTTTCTAAACGTAATTATAAACGTGCTGAAAACAATGAAATGTCGTTTTAGGATGTTTTAAAAACATGAAAATGTTTGCTGGGGGCTCTACAAGAATGTAACAACTCTTGTATATATCTAAAAAAAAAAAAAAATATTTATCTCATTTAAATTAGTATTTTAATCATCATGTATTTATTAATCCATTCACATTTTTAGATAGTTAATCACTTGTATTTATACACTTAATCATCATTAATAACTATTCATTTGCATATAATTTATATATTCTTTCCCGTTATATTAATTATTTTCTATTTATCTATTTATAACAGTATTTTTCCATCACCTTTTATCTATCTTTTCAATCTCTTATCATTTGTAATTTACATATTAGCAATCAACAATTTACATGGTGCAAATTTAAATTTTTAAATTTTGCCCCAAGGGGCGAGTTTATTGGGCAGCGTCACTCATCTTGTGAGTGAACACACCGCCATAGCAGAATGTACAACACTCCCCAATAGGAAAAAAACCCGTTGGGTTGTTCATCCTGTCACTTGTACCCAGACACAGCTGGGACTTGCTTAACTGTCTCAAGTGAACAGCTCCTCAAACAAGAAGATTAACATTTATCAACCCTTAAAAGCTTACGTTATCTTACGGGTGCAAAATGGGGAAATCTTTTAAGAACAGTATCAATATTTGACAAATAGTGTTTTCCTAACTCAAACAATGTGTGGTTTATTATTCTACACATATTCCTAATGTCTCTCAGGTGTTCACATTCACGTAGATAGTGGTCAAGGCGGTGTCCATCACTCTCACCACAGATTCTGCAACTTCGCTGATCAACTGTTATTTCCATTCCAAATCTCCATGGATATTTGTATCCAAGACGGATTCTCGCTATTACTGATTCTCTCCCTCGTCGTCCTCCTCTTCGGCCATAATGATTGGGATTGCCAGCTGCAACCATGTTGTACCATCGTACAGATTCACTGGTTTGTGCTTCTATCCTCCTTTCCTCAGTTACCTTGTCACGGTGATGTTGCCTGATAATATCTCTAATTTGTAGTTGAGTCTTGGGTATGAAGTAATCAATATGGTCTCCTTCAGCGCCTTCAGCAGCCAGCACATCTGCTCGTTCATTCCCATATATTCCAACATGGGAGGGGATCCACAGAAACTTGATGACTCTTCCCTGATTGGTAAGTACTCTCACAGCTCTCTTAATTTAAGCGACTATTGCAAGATTTTCTGCCTGATTTTTACTTAGGCTTTGCAGTGCTGCTTTTGAATCGGTGCAAATCACTGCACCATTAGTGTTCCGTTCAAGAAACCTTAACGCCATAACAATGGCAGTTAGCTCTGCTTGCGTTGAAGAGGCATAGTTCTCAATACGTGCTTTTTCTTCATTTCTGCGTTGGAAAGTATTATCCTTGATTACCGTGTATGCTGCACCAGCCCTGCCATTGACAGGATTAGATGACCCGTCAGTGTAGATTTCATCTAGTTCATCTCCGGCTTCTTTATAAATTTCCTTGAGATTCTTGTGCCTCATTTCTTGTGGTATCATGTTGGATTTTTTCATTGCCATTTCATTGATGATGATCTTGCATGAGTCATCCTCCCAGGGAGGTAACCTCTCTACAGGCAGGAGCTCACGGGCTTGCTCAAGCAGGTGAAGCTTGTTACGGTATATCGTATTCGTGTTATTTCATCGCATAAAGGCACGATTATTTAAGTCATACGTTCATTATTACAGGAAGAACGAGGTTAACAACCATGGAGGTCGTTAACTGTCAGCACGGTGTGGCTCGTCCGGTGGCGGGAATGTCTGTTAGCCAATCAGAACCACCGGGCGAGGTAACGTGTGCTGGCCGGAGCATGTGGAGATACAGACATCTACTCCCCTCCATTGAGTCAACAGGCTGTCGTCGCGTTTGGATGTGTGACCAACGGACCCAACTGTTAGTGTGCTCCACCCTCATGAAGGAAGAGGACCTCGAGGCATGGTCGACGCTCTTGAAAGTTATGGAAGATAACAGCTGTGAGATTTAGAGGTCGGCATGGAGGTAACGATTTTCCTGATAGCGGTACAAATTGCAGGAAAGTAGATGATTTATAAGTGGGAAGATCAATCGGACAAGAGACGACCGTAGCATGGTCGTAGTATCTTTCTCTCTATATATATATTTAACTGTACTTATGTACAATGCACATATATATATACATGTAAAATATTGTATATAAGGTGATTAAAGATATATCACAATATATCCATGATGAAGTTTTATACCATCTTATTTTCTTGTCCTTTGTCAGACCTCGGCACAAAGTGTGTCGCACCTGACAACAGGTCCGGCTGAGGCTGACACCTGTTCAGATTCATGTACCCCGTTGTAGTACAACGAAGCATTAGGATAAACATTCAGAATAAACCTAAATTAAATGTGTTGGGTTGTCAACAGTTCGATCCCAACAAGCTCTTCAAGGTAGCAGACTGCTCTGTGATGCCATTTTTTGCTTCTCCTGTTTTCCCCTGAAAGTAGCACAGAGCTCAGTTTTTTCTTGGCAATATCATTGTAATGGGGATCTCTGGCTATCCTAATTGCAAGCTTAGCATTCAGCTCCTGAATTTTGCTTTTAACACAGGGAAGGGACTACTCCTCTCGTAGATTAGACGTTTTGGCAGTCCTTGGAACTCCAAGAATGATTATCATGGCTTCATTTTGAATGCTTTCAAGCCTTTTCATATCGCTTTGGGAGTAGGTGCACAGAACTGGTGCGGCATAGTCTATGACGGAGCGCACATAGGCTGTATACATCATTTTTAAGCATGGCAATAGAGGCTCCATGTCCATTCTAGGTCATGGCTTTCAGTGCCCTGAGTAGACTTTTGCATGTTCCTATGAGTTGATTGAGCTCCTCTTACTTTCCCTTGTTAGAGCCGACAGTGACGCCAAGGTACCGATAGTGGTCAACCCATTCAAGTGTTACACCATTAATTTGCAGTTCTTCATTTGCTCTCCGCTTGTGATGGGAGTATGCCTTCGTCTTGTTTGTGGAGAGAGTGAAACCGAGCTCAATACATTTCCTTCCAAGGAGTTCAATGGACTGTTCAATTTTTCCCAAGGTGGGAGCTTGTATTAGGACATCATCTGCATATCCCACTTGTTGTGTTCCTTCCGGAAAATCAATATTTGCAATGGCGTTCATAAGTACATTGAATAGTGTAGGGCTTAAGACTCCGCCTTGGGGGGTCCCGAGTTCCATATTCATTGTTCTGGAGACTGCTCCATTGAAGCAAACCTTGGCTTTCCTTCCTGTGAGGTAGTCTTCAACCCATTTCATGAGTCTCCCCTTGACACCCATGCATGCAAGCTCGTCCAGGATCGCAATCTCCTGTGCTTTGTCGAAGGCTCCTTTGATGTCAACAAATACAGAGTACCTAGCTGTGTCATTAGACAAGTAATCAAATCAAATCAAATGTTTATTTAGGTAAGGTACATACGTACAAAAGATTTTACAAAGAGTGATGGATTTATAGTTAGGGCTAGTACATACAATGCTTAAAGCCACTATTACGCAAAGCGTTTCGGCCATGTAATTAACTATACAATTTGTAATTATGTATACAATACAAGTAATTAACTATACAATTTGCTGTGCTCCGTCCTTTAACAAATCCATTGACCCCCTCCCCTAACCTGCCTATTTTGTGCAACAGTCGGTTTAGGATGATCCTTTCAAGCATCTTGCAAGTGCATGACACGAGACTGATAGGTCTGTAATTACCAGGGAAGAATACAACGTTTAACGCTTGATGGGAAAACGAGTCGAGTGTTGCATCACATTGCTAACGTCTTATGAGTGTTGAAACACAGCAATAACATGTTGTGAGTGATGCAGCGATGAAACACAGGAATAACGTGTTGTGAGTGTTACAACACCTAAATGCCATTTCGTGACTACTGCAACACAGAAATGATGTTCTGTAAGTGTTGCACACATAAATTATAGATTGGGAGTGTTGTGTTACATCATTGCAACACAAGATTAGCGTGTTGTGAGAGTTACACCGCACAAATAACCCGTTATGCGTGTTGCAACACAGGAGTGGTAAGTTGTGAGTTTTGTACCATGGAACAAAAGTGTTGTGAATAATGCAACGCAGAAATAAAGTATTATGAACGCTGCAACACAGTAATAATGTGTTGTAAGTGTTGCAGCGGACAGGAATAACGTGTTTTGAATGTTACGTGCAACGGACAGGAATGTTGCGTGCAATAACGTGTTGCGACACAGAAATAATGGGGTTTGAATGATGCAACACAGGGATATTATGTGGCGAGTGTTGCACCATTGCAACGCAGAAATAACGTGATGCTACTCTCACAGTATATTATTTTTTGTTGCAACGCTCACAACACGCTATTCCGTTGCTGTTGTGAAGCTCACAACATGTGTGAATGTCTCAATATATGTTGTTTGTGTGCAAGTAGATTTTCGTTCATAGCTCCGTTCTCATTATAGATTCCTTTTCTCAAGCATAAATAGAGAAATATAATCAATAATATAATGACTCCCGTGAGATTATGTTAGAAATATACCAATATTTCCTCTGTACACAAAAGGAATATACAAGTCTTTACCATAAATATTACCTTAATGCCTCAACTATTGGCAGAATCCCAGCAAACACAGAACGTTTGTGGACGTTTTTAAATGGTTCCACAAAGGTAATACTGTAACTTTTGACATAAATACGTATATCTGACATTCTTAAAACCAAAGGATATAACTAAAAACATATATTCTTATGACACAGTTTTTTAAGATTTATGTAAAAATTTAAAAATAATAGTAAATGCTATGGTATTATAATGTTTTCATGCTTTATATTTAAGAATAAATAATTTTCAGTCAACATTTAGTTTTTTTTGTTTACTTTCTGTAAAGCTATCCAATTTACGTTCTTATAACATAAATATAACATTTATATGACGTCAGTATAACGTTATTTACACGACATCATTACGTTATTATGATGTTATATTAACGTATAATTCCTGTATGAAAACCAGAATATATATTGAACTTTATGTTTTAAACATTGTAAAGTTATCATAAAACTTGGAATAAGACGCTAAGCATGCTTTACTTATGAAAATATACAAACAAATCAACAAAAACATTTTAACATAAAAAACATAAACATAACATAAATTAATTGCATGCATGGGAGTTAATTGGAACTCTGTAATATTGCATACATGAACCTTAAGGTACAAACCCAGTGTATTTACTCATGCAGTTCTTTCCTAAATCTAAATTTTTCCAATTTTTACACTTTGTTTCGAGTTCTGTCTTGTGTTGCTACTTTTAATACCCCATTAATGTCCCCTTTGTTATGTCCATTCATCCCATTGTGCACCTCTACCATATGTCACTCCTAATTCTTTGCTTTTCTAGAGAATGTAATATAAGCTTTGACAATCTTTCTTCATATGACAGGTTAACAGGTAGAACAAAGATTACCATTTATATATGGATAACTATTATAAGTCGGTTTGAATGAGTGAATTGCTGCTTGAAGATAGGTATATACACGTGTGGTACTATCAGATTGCATCGTGGTGAGCCTAAAACCCTTCAGATTCAAGCAAAGGGTAAAATGCCAGCAGATACAATTGCGAACACATTGATACCAAAATGAAAGACATATGACGAGAATTGAGGTAACCAAAGTGAAAAGTGTGTTCACATTACATTGCACTAGAGTGCTCCCAGGTTACTTTCTCTCACTTTCTCTGTTTTGTGTGGATGGTCCGCCGTGCTTTCATCACGTCAGCGGGTGGAGCACGCTGCTGTTTTTGACATTTCATGCATAAATTCCGGTTGGAAATTCTATTGCGAACACATTGATACCAAAATGAAAGACCAAAGATGACAATTGAGGTGACCAGAATGAAAAGAGTGTATACATTTTATCGCTCTTGTGCGCTCCCTGGTAACACGCTCTCGCTTTCTCTGTTTGTTGCGGATGGTAAGCCGGGCTTTTGGAGTTTATATGCCTTTAGTCTTGTAGAGAATTCTATTGCGAACACATTGATGCTAAATTGAAAAACCTAGGATGAGAATTGAGGTAACAAAGTTGAAAAGGGTATACACTTTTCAGTATTATCACGCTCAGCTTTCTTTTTCTGGTACCCTTGGCCTACATTAATCTTGTCGGCGGGTGGAGCGCGCTGCTGTCTTTGACATTATATTCACATAGTTCTGTTGGGAATTCTATTGCGAACGCATTGATACCAAAATGAAAGACATAGGACGAGAATTAAGGTGACAAAGTTGAAAAGAGTATACACTTTTCAGTATTTCCGCACACTACCAGGGAATGTCCAAAAAAAAATGGAGAGAGTGGAGGGGTAACTTGCCCAAAACGCAAAATTGTTTGGGGAGATTAACTTTCGTTCAATACTATTATGCAAGAGGAGCGACACATCTATGGTTCATCCAATAAAATCAGCAGACTTCTAGATGTTACTACTGCTCGGCTTAGACTCGGTTACAAGTATTTCTGGGAATTCTCATTATCTGCCGATGTAGACCTGACCAAATGTTAACTGTCAACAAAATTATTCGCACACCCCTCCGTCACTATGTGATAGTGAATTCAGAGACAATTCTATAACCAATGTACCAACGATGTGTCAATATTTCATTCAAAATTATCTGGTACCAGAAATTTTAGCCAAATATCCCCAGTTTGCTAACTGTAAGTAGTAACAAAGTGATTGTAACCTATCCACCGCTGCCCACTGGATGAAGGGCGGTGTGCAGGACAAACATATCAATTGTGACACTAGCTCTCCACATATGTCAGTTGCTTAATTTAGAAACTGTACTTGTGATCGATCTCGAACCCATTGTTGATGTGACGACTTATACTGAATTTTGTAACTATATAGCTCATCAAGATTGTAACTTGCTTAGCTAAATGAATTGTGGGGTTCAGTCCCTGAGCCCATTATGTGCCTCTGCAACCCTTTCCACTACCGCCCACAAGATGGGTATGGGGTGCATAATAAATGAACTAAACTAACTTTAAGGCATCCTGAAAGAAAGCTTGGAGGGCTTGAAAAATTGCAGAACGAAGCCGTGAGGATAATCCTTGGGTGCCCTCGTACCACAAAGATACTTAATATGAGAAAGGAACTTAATATTCCGAGCGTTGTTTATCGTGTTACTGAAAATAACTGTCAAATTGGTATAAAAATGCTTAGGCTAGCTCATCCTAACCCTTGCACAGAAGCCCTCCAGAATTTCTTTATTGAATGTTGAAAACAACCCTCAAGTTGACTATTTCCGTAACAGCATGCACTCCTGTATGCTAATCCCCACAATCACCAAGCCCACCCGAGTCACTCAAACATCTGCCACTACCCTGGATCACCTTTGGACTAATATAACAGCTCCCCTTACATCTGGGGTAATTTATGACAGAACAACTGACCACTATCCTACTTTCCTCATAGCAAACATTGACACATCACCACCAGAAACCAAAAAACTTTCATTCAGGCTACATAGTGAATCAGCTTTAGGCAATCTCTCTAATGCACTTCACAATATTAACTGGGAATCTGAATTTAATAATTCACAGGATATAAACTCATCAACTAACCTCTTTCTCTCCAAAACTCTAAGCCTCTACAACACTCACTGTCCCCTCCTTACCAAACAAGTAACTGATAAAAGAAAAAATAACCCGTGGCTCACAAGTGGCATAATTAAATCAATCAACAAAAAACATGAATACGAAAAGAAATTTAGGAGTGGCCTAATTCCAATGGAAGTAGTTAAAAGGTACTCGTCAGTGCTTACCAGTATCATAAGAAAAGCAAAACTTTCATACTATGAGACTAGATTCAAAGAAGCAAAAGGCAACATGAAAAGCACATGGAATACCATCTCTAACATCCTGGGAACTAAACAACACTCCCACAACCAGATAACACTCTCTAAGGATGGCCTTACACTGTCATCTGACATAGAAATGGCGAATGAATTTAATAGCTTCTTTTCATCGATTGGTGCTAACCTTGCAAGTAAAATCCCACAGAGTCAGACACATATCAACACATATCTCTCAGGCAGCTATCCAAACTCTCTTCTCCTCTCACCAGTCAGCCCGTCAGATGTTGTGTCCATCATACATTCACTAAAAACCAAAGCTGGGAACATCAGTGAAATCCCATCCATAGTATACAAGAGCGCCTCCCATATGCCCTTGCACCACCTATAGCTCTGCTGTTCAACAAATCCCTTGAGTGTCATACCTTCCCTGATATCCTTAAAAACGCAAGAGTAACGCCAGTTCATAAAGGAGGTAGTGGATTATGTTGCATCTCTGCTTGCCTTGATGACTGAAAGAAAGCTTAAAGGGCTTGAAAACTTGCAGAACGAAGCCTTGAAGATAATCCTTGGATGTCCCTAGTACCACAAAGATACTTAACATGAGGAAGGAACTTAATATTAACTTAATAATAGAATATGAGTGCATATTCTACTGCATTACTATTTGTAATGATCCTCATATTGTGCTTCAGTAATCCAATGTATAACCCTGAGATGTTTTCCTAATTGTACTTAGGATTCCTTGTTCATTATTGTGTATTGTTCTGATCTGCTTTTGTGTCGAAAATTCTTGCATCGTACCTGTAAACAATTTTTTGACAATTTTACTGTAATTATCCTACTTAAAATCATCTGTACTTGTAAAGTAAAGCTGTAATGTACCTGTTAAACACTTTTTATCAATTTTACATTTAATTATTTCTCTAAAACTCTGTTTAAGAATTTGCTCAAAGATTAGTTTAAGGACTTGCCCGAAACGCTATATATGCAAGCTAGTGGTTTTACAAGATTATAATTCTAACTTAAGCTCTATGTTGTCTCTTAACCCCCCAATGTACGTTCTTGTATATATATAAATAAATAAAATAAATAAATAACGAGGGATCGAGGCATTAATGCGCAGTACGTGCTTCCCTCATCTGTGACGTCACAGCGCCATCTGACGACAGCATAAACACAGGCGGCCATTTTATGTTCCACCAAGATTAAAAAAAAAAATAATTTTGCCCCGAGGGGCGAGTTTATTGGGCAGCGCCCAATGTGTTCGCAATAGAATGTTCTACAAGAACATGTATAAAATAAGTGACACAGAGATTACTGATGTGTGTATTTGTGTGGGTGATTATAAATATGCATGTGTATGTATATATGTATACGTATATATATATATATATGTACATGTATGTATGAGAGTGTGTACATGTATATATAACATTAATAATTTTGTAACTAGCGTCAAAAATTGTTATTTGCTTAGCTAAACAAACTAGAGAGTTCAGTTCCTGAACCCATTATGTGCCTCTGTAATCCTTTACACCACCGCCCACGGGATGGGTATGGGGTGCATAATAAAGAAAGAAATTGAAATAATAAGGGTATGAAATGTATCAACATAAAACATTAATGTTAATGGCCATCAGGTAAAATCAGGTTATTATTTGTAAAGAATTTAAATGAGTTAAACTAAATACGAACTTAATATGTTTTGCTAACGCAAAAATATATTCCCGAGGTATTGTAATTGCAAATAAATATTTAATACAATTATTTGTATCATTTTTTTTATTTTAGATTTCCGTATTGCTTGATAATATATAATAGCGTTTAGATAATGCTAGCGCTGGACATTCTTTAGGCTCGTTGCATGTTGTGGTAGTCGCCGCCATTTTAAAACCGTGTCGAGAGGGACTGCTGCTGGCTTATCCACAAAATCCTGCTGCATCTTCAATAGTTAAGGTAACTGTTTTCTTTTATTTGCTCTTAGACATGTGTAGTATATTTATAAGCTTGTGGTGGTAGGCTGGATGGTGTGTTGATGGTGGTGTTGTGTTGATGGCCCTGAAGGTGTGTTGGTGGCCCTGGCTGGAGGTGTGTTGGTGGCCCTGGCTGGAGGTGTGTTGGTGGCCCTGGCTGGAGGTGTGTTGGTGGCCCTGGCTGGAGGTGTGTTGGTGGCCCTGGCTGGAGGTGTGTTGGTGGCCCTGGCTGGAGGTGTGTTGGTGGCCCTGGCTGGAGGTGTGTTGGTGGTGGTGTTGTGTTGATGGCCCTGGAGGCGTGTTGATGGCCCTGGCTGGAGGTGTGTTGGTGGCCCTGGCTGGAGGTGTGTTGGTGGCCCTGGCTGGAGGTGTGTTGGTGGCCCTGGCTGGAGGTGTGTTGATGGCCCTGGCTGGAGGTGTGTTGGTGGCCCTGGCTGGAGGTGTGTTGGTGGCCCTGGCTGGAGGTGTGTTGGTGGCCCTGGCTGGAGGTGTGTTGGTGGCCCTGGCTGGAGGTGTGTTGGTGGCCCTGGCTGGAGGTGTGTTGGTGGCCCTGGCTGGAGGTGTGTTGGTGGCCCTGGCTGGAGGTGTGTTGGTGGCCCTGGCTGGAGGTGTGTTGGTGGCCCTGGCTGGAGGTGTGTTGGTGGCCCTGGCTGGAGGTGTGTTGGTGGCCCTGGCTGGAGGTGTGTTGGTGGCCCTGGCTGGAGGTGTGTTGGTGGTGGTGTTGTGTTGATGGCCCTGGAGGCGTGTTGATGGCCCTGGCTGGAGGTGTGTTGGTGGCCCTGGCTGGAGGTGTGTTGGTGGCCCTGGCTGGAGGTGTGTTGGTGGCCCTGGCTGGAGGTGTGTTGATGGCCCTGGCTGGAGGTGTGTTGGTGGCCCTGGCTGGAGGTGTGTTGGTGGCCCTGGCTGGAGGTGTGTTGGTGGCCCTGGCTGGAGGTGTGTTGGTGGCCCTGGCTGGAGGTGTGTTGGTGGCCCTGGCTGGAGGTGTGTTGGTGGCCCTGGCTGGAGGTGTGTTGGTGGCCCTGGCTGGAGGTGTGTTGGTGGCCCTGGCTGGAGGTGTGTTGGTGGCCCTGGCTGGAGGTGTGTTGGTGGCCCTGGCTGGAGGTGTGTTGATGGCCCTGGAGGCGTGTTGATGGCCCTGGAGGTGTGTGTATATATATATATATATATATATATATATATATATATATATATATATATATATATATATATATATATATATATATATATATATATATATATATTTTATGAATATCAGAGGTCCCAGGACAATTATTGTGCATGTGTAGTATGTATATTTATGTAGTATATTTGGCATATTTAATGGCATTTAGTTAATGCCACTTAGTGGCATGTCTCTGCACCGTTTCCAGTTTGTTGATATGCTTTCTAAGATATGGGCACCATACAACTGCTGCATACTCCAACTTTGGTGTAACAAAAATTGTGAACAATTTCAAAATTTCTGTTGAAGAAATCCTGTTTCCTAGTTCTGCATCTGTTTTGGTATAACACCTCCTTTTTTACTAGGCCTGCAATTATGAATGCCTTTATAACCAGCTAAGTTGTAGAGTTGGGTATAGTCTTTACTTAGCCAAGTTTCTGTTAAAATGAGGGTCCGTCTAATTACCACAAGCTACCACAAGCTACACAAGCTTCACAAAGCTTCCTGGCAATACGTTAGTAATGAATAAATATAATAGGTTAGGTTGACCTAACTTAACCTAACCGACGCTTGGATCGTCGACTTGATTTGGCGTCACCAGCTCTTTATTTTCATCTAATTTCTTTATAAAAAGATCCTTTTTCAGATTAAAATTATGTTTTTTCGTGTTGTACATTCAGCACCAACATTATAATGAGTAAATATATC
This sequence comes from Procambarus clarkii, assembly GCF_040958095.1. Lineage (NCBI taxonomy): Eukaryota > Metazoa > Arthropoda > Malacostraca > Decapoda > Cambaridae > Procambarus > Procambarus clarkii. Next base: position 14,408,208 of record NC_091221.1, read on the forward strand.
ATATTTATTCATTACTAACGTATTGCCAGGAAGCTGAGTGGGTAGGTCTCGATAAATTTCCTGGTATAATATTATTGTTTGCTATTCTCCATCTTAGACTAGGCAAGTTGAAGTCACCTAGGAAGATAATATGAGGTATCGAGTTCTCCATTTTGTTTATCTGTTCTGTGAATTCCTCGGCCGTTGCATCTGGCGGTTTGTATATTAG
>NC_091221.1:14415915-14430915 GCF_040958095.1 Procambarus clarkii
CTCTGGCTCTGGCTCACGCTCTCTCTCTCTGGCTCTGGCTCTGGCTCTCTCTCTGGCTCTGGCTCTCTCTCTCTCTGGCTCTCTCTTTCTCTCTGGCTCTCTCTCTCTCTGGCTCTGGCTCTCTCTCTCTCTGGCTCTGACTCTCTCTCTCTGGCTCTGGCTCACGCTCTCTCTCTGGCTCTCGCTCTCTCTCTCTGGCTCTCATATTTCATTTGATTTAAAAATGTCTGAGATTTTTACTTAATCTAAGTTATATTGCATGGTGCTAATATGAATATTATACATGACTTTTTTCTTTTCTTTCTCTCTCTCTTTCTCCCTTTCTTTCTCTTTCTTTCCTTCTCTCTCTCTTTTTCTTTCTCTTTCTACATGAATATTATACTTGACTGTTTACATTCACTTGTAGATTTTTATTTTTAGTTAATTAGTCCTAAACTTTTGATTAATAGATTTTTATTATTAGTCATAGAAAAACTATAGTGTTATATGTATACTCGGAAAATTTTACTTGTTTTAGTTTTAAGTAACAATAACTGCTTGTAACGTCAGACTGATCTCAGCATGACATGAATCACAGGCTGCTTGATCACAAAATCTATTGTGTTCACATATTGCATATATAGATTTTTATAGATTTTTAAATTTTTACTTTTATATTCTGTTATAGATATAGTCTATATATTTCGAGCTATTACATATATTTTGTTGTATTACTCATTCTTAATTAAATAAATATAATATTTTGATTCTCTTTTTGTACCCTATTTATTTGTAATTTGCACATACATATATAGGATGTCCATTTCTTTCTCAGATATGTCTTCTTTCTTTCTCTCCCTTTCTATTTCAGATATGAATTAAAAAATTATTATACCCTAATTTACCCTAAACGTTTTAATGTAGGTAATTAAAAGATTATAAAAAAGTTTTTAGAAATGTTAATTATTTACGTTCTAAGGTTGTATATAAAAGTTCTCAAAAAACCTTTTCTAAACGTAATTATAAACGTGCTGAAAACAAAGAAATGTCGTTTTTAGGATGTTTTAAAAACATGAAAATGTTTGCTGGGATATTACCATAATTACCGTAGCTATTATTATAAATTGTTTGAAGTCTTCAATATAGAAAAATAACTTGAGGGACGTTTTTGTTAAAAGTTTAGGGCAAGAATTGGAATCTTATGAGTTTGAACACACTATGACGTCAAGTTCCATCGATCTGTTGCTTCTTTCTGTTTGCACCTGCGGCGAACTAGAAGTAAAATAAAAATTAAACCCATAAACGCCAAATACACTATTTTATTTTTTCTAATCATACAGATAAAATTCCTGGCCTCTTACTCCGTAATGTTGTAATATAAGAAAGTTAATGAGTTAACAGTGTAAAAAAGTCTTAATGTAGGTCAACAAATAAATGAACAAGGGTACTCATTTCTAACAAGAGCTGTATATATAAAGTTAATCATACTAATTGGTGCATGATTGGTCCTTTTTTGGGCCTGAAACCATTATGGCAAAAACTAAGTATATTTTGTTTTGCTAAATAGGATTAAGGCTGCTTGTAGATTAACTCTTTAAAATACTTTAGACAAAATCTGCAGACTTGATATTGGTCTATAATTGTTGACTTCAGTGAGACTGACACTTTAATGGACTAAGGTTACTCCTGCTTTTTTTCCCCTTAGAATATCAGGAAAGGTTTGGAGTTCAAATGATTTGTTGTAGAGCAATGAAATGGCTGGAGCTAAAAATCTAGAAGTTTCTTTGAAAATCAGGGTTGGTATGTGAACATATGGTATCTGTGCATGGGGTTCATTCATCCACTGCAAATTACCTGATGCTCATCACCACCCAATAAAAATCTGTTATCAGAACAATAAAACTGTCTTCAAACAACACACAGCCTCTGTTTAAATCCCTGAACATGCTAAATATACACTCGCTCTACACATTCTCTTGTGCTATTTACATGTACAAAACCTTGTTCCTAAATGCTACTCCTGATCTGAAACTCTCCATTGATAGATGTAATAGAACCCACGAGCACCACAACATAAATAAATATCTCTTTGATATAAATTGACAGTCATGCTAATATAATTGCCAGTAAGGTTTATGTAATTCACAATCATCCTAATATATTTGCCAGTTTGGATAATATAATTGACAGAGGATTATATGAATCAGGATAATATTATTGCTAATTAAGCTCATATAACTTTGAATCAGGCTTTTTCACCCACAGGGTTATTGATCGATGGAACTGACTACCCGCCAACGCCATAACTGCAAAAATGTGCTGAATTTCAAAATATACCTGGAAAAAATCAAGGAAAATTGGTGGATGGGGGAGGGGGTAAGGAAACCTTCAACAAGCTGCCAGCTTCCCGTTTTTATCGAGGCCACTAAGGTTAGTGGCCCTCAGGTAAATCGGGTAAAATAATATTCCAAGACAATTACAGCATAACTGATAAAGTTAGGCTAGAGTAATATAAATTCCTGGTAAATTTAGAGTGATGTAAATTTATAGAGTAATATAAATTTAAATTTCATATTAACTTGACTGACAGTTATAAATGCCAATCTGCCTTCAATAAACTCTTCGGTGAAACATTTATAATCAAGAGTATTATTCATAAATATGCCTAAACAAAAAATATAAAATAGACATCAGTTTGCATATGAATCTGATGAGAAAATTCCTTGATTAACCTACATTTCCCTATCAATCAAATGGTCTCATCTTAAGTACGTCTCAGACTGTCTTCTTCACCAGCACCAATGCTAAATAATATTACAACAATAATGTCATTACAATAATGTAATGAATCTCTTAGCTACAGAGTATATTACATTTTAAATAAATTTTCACAGAGAACAAAAACAGAAATCACACTATTATTTACATAAATATGAAGAAAAACATTTAAAGCTTTGATTTATCTTTGCTAAGCTAAAGAGATATTTCTATACTTATAAGCAATTTTGAATTTTCCTATAGTGGCAGCTTCTCTAGTTCTTGCTTGGTCATCTAACTTTCATAAAAGAACAATATAATAAAATATCTTGATCTTTACCTTTCATGGTGAAGTGTATTTCTCAAACAAAATAAAATTACCTTTGAAGAACATCCAACTGACATTGTGATAGCACACTGTTAGATTAAAGTTAAGTTAATATACCTGTATGTGCCTCATTCTCCTTCAACATTCTCTTAATTACCTTCCACACACTAAGTATTTAGCCTATTATCTGCATGTATCATTTTGTGCCTCTTCATATCACTAAGACGACTGAATCTCTTCCCACACTCTGGGCACTCGTGAGGCTTGTCACCTGAATGCACTAACATATGTGTCTTCATACTTCCAAGACGACTGAATCTCTTCCCACACTCTGGACACTTGTGAGGCTTGTCACCTGAATGCACTAACATGTGCCTTATTATTATTCCACGTTCTCTAAATTTTTTGCCACACTCAGCACATTGAAAAGGTCTCTTATACGCATGCACCATCCTGTGAGTCTTCATACGTTCATGCTGACTGAATATCTTCCCACACTCTGGACACTCGTGAGGCTTGTCACCTGAATGCACTAACATGTGAGTCTTCATACTTCCAAGACGACTGAATATCTTCCCACACTCTGGACACTCGTGAGGCTTGTCGCCTGAATGCACTAACATGTGAGTAGTCATATTTCCACGTTGACTGAATCTCTTCCCACACTCTGGACATTCATGAGGTTTGTCACCTGAATGCACTAACAAGTGCTGTATTATAGTTCTACGTTCTCTAAATTTTTTGCCACACTCGGCACATTGAAAAGGTCTCTCATCCGCATGCACCATCCTGTGAGTCTTCATATGTCCACGCTGACTGAATCTCTTCCCACACTCTGGACACTCATGAAGTTTGTCACCTGAATGCACTAACATGTGAGTCTTCATATTTCCATGCTCACTGAATCTCTTCCCACACTCTGGACATTCATGAGGTTTATCACCTGAATGCACTAACATGTGACGTTTCACATGTCCAGGACGGGTGAATACCTTCGGACACTGTGGACACTGGTGAGTCTTCATCTTCTTTATGACAGGTGCAGTTTGTGTGAAGGTTTTCTCCCCCGGATGTTGGGAGAAGCGTCAAGGCTTGAGTGTTTTTTTTTTTTTTTTTTTTTTTTTATAGATATATACAAGAGTTGTTACATTCTTGTACAGCCACTAGTACGCGTAGCGTTTCGGGCAAGTCCTTAATCCTATGGTCCCTGGAATACGATCCCATGCCGCGAAGAATCGTTTTTTCATCCAAGTACACATTTTACTGTTGCGTTAAACAGAGGCTACAGTTAAGGAATTGCGCCCAGTAAATCCTCCCCGGCCAGGATACGAACCCATGACATAGCGCTCGCGGAACGCCAGGCGAGTGTCTTACCACTACACCACGGAGACTGATTTCTTAGAGTTAGACGTGATGTGAGCACTTGGCGGTCAATGGTGGTGCTTCTTCTTTATGATAGGTACAGTGTGTGTCAAGGTTTTCCCTTAATGCTCGTGCTGGACATCACCGGCGGGTGCTGCTAAAATGGCGACGGTTGTTTACCCTCTCATCACCTAAGCGTTCCAATGTTTTTGTCTGGTTCCACATATCATTTTTCCTACTTCTTATTTTTGTTTATAATTGGTCATTTACAATTAACGCTTGTATTTATCCCTATGTTTTTCAATCAAAGAATATACTTGGAATTGTTTCTTTAAACATAATGCTACATGATTATACTTTTTTGAAGGAAACAGCTCTCCCATAGTGGATGTGCTCGGAACCATAATGGAATTGACCCAATTATCAGTTGGGTCAACCCAAGTATCACGTTTCCAAAATGGTCGCCCATGTTGGAATAGACGAACGCTGAAAAAATATGGTTGAAAACATCTTGATAACTTAAATTATTTATTAGTCACAAGAATGACAGAAATAGAAACTTTATATAAAACCTTTCCCAGACAAATATTTTTTAAGTAAAACCGCAGATATTTGTAGTTGTATAAAAGTGGCATCCTAGACGGGGACTGGTCAAGTCGTATACTGCAATTTCGGATACCGGGCTAGAAACAACTTCGTTCACTGAGAAGTTTGTACATACAAACCATTCCGTTCGTATATGCGCTGGTTTGTGTTCGCTGTTGTTCTCGTCTGAATAAATACATGGCACTTGTTCATATAATTAGCGCTTCCATTATTAGAATTATTTATCCATTATTAGAATAACAAGGTGCAAACTATACCCCCCTTACAGTTGAAATCTATTTATTTATATACAAGAAGGTACATTGGGTTGCGAGAGTACATAACATATATTAAGAGGTACATTGTAGCAAAATTTGAGATTAAAGGATTTAAGACTAACACGTTTAGAAACAAGGCGCCCCCGAAGGAGGCTATTATTTGTTACTATTTGTTACCCCATACTCAACCAGTAAGTAGTGGAGCAAAACATAGATTACATGGTCATAAAGTCTTAATCAGGCCAATTCAACTCAATTTCTTTCTTTATTATGCACCCCATACCCATCCCGTGGGCGGTGGTGTAAAGGATTACAGAGGCACATAATCGGTTCAGGAACTGAACCCTCTAGTTCGTTTAGCTAAGCAAATAACAATTTGTGACACTAGTTACAAAATTATTAATATTATATATACATGTACACACTCTCATACATACATGTACATATATATATATACGTATACATATATACATACACATACATATCTAATCACCTACACAAATACACACATCAATAATCTTTGTGTCACAAGTGATCAACAAGAGGCTCACAACAGTCACTATACAAGGCACTTTACATCTATGGTGAGTCACACAGTTACTAGTCTTGCTGCACACTGCACACCCACCCAACTGGGCGGCAGCTTTACAGTCATGTACTCCACACCCACCCAACTGGGCAGCAGCTTTACAGTCATGTGCATGCATTACCTACAGTAAGCAAATTTTGGATACTTCGCTAAGATTTCGAGCAGCACATCATTATGAATGAAGTACTTACACATTTCTTGGACACTATTGATGGTGTTATCTCTAAATTCCGCGATTTTTTCACATTCCATTATATAATGACGCAAAGTAAGCGAATAGTTCTGCTGATAGAGATTACATTTAGTCAAATCTACATCAGCAGATGTTACAAACTCCCAGAGGTACTTGTAGCCGAGCCTAAGCCTAGCAGTGGTAACATCTAGAAGTCTGCTAACATTATTGGATGACCCATAGACGTGCGGTTCTTCCTGCATGATAGAATGATGATAGATGGAGTAACTGGTGTGAATTTCACTTTGCTTCAAGTCTCCGAAATTTAGTTGATGTTCCTGGGATATTGCTGCCCTCAGGCTGCTCAAAGGCAGTCCAAGTTTGTAATCAATTCCCTCTTTACGAGCAAAAGTCTTGGGCAACTCATCAGTTCTCAGTGGCTATTTTTCCAATATCATTTACAACTAACTTAAGTTAAATAACAACCAGTAAACCCAGCAAACACAGAACGTTTGTGGACGTTTTTAAATGGTTCCACAAAGGTAATACTGTAACTTTTGACATAAATACGTATATCTGATGTTCTTAAAACCAAAGGATATAACTAAAAACATATATTCTTGAGACACAGTTTTTTAAGATTTATGTAAAAATTTAAAAATAATAGTAAATGCTATGGTATTATAATGTTTTCATGCTTTATATTTAAGAGTAAATAATTTTCAGTCAACATTTAGTTTTTTTTGTTTACTTTCTGTAAAGCTATCCAATTTACGTTCTTATAACATAAATATAACATTTATATGACGTCAGTATAACGTTATTTACACGACATCATTACGTTATTATGATGTTATATTAACGTATAATTCCTGTGTGAAAACCAGAATATATATTGAACTTTATGTTTTAAACCTTGTAAAGTTATCATAAAACTTGGAATAAGACGGTAAGCATGCTTTACTTATGAAAATATACAAACAAATCAACAAAAACATTTTAACATAAAAAGCATAAACATAACATAAATTAATTGCATGCATGGGAGTTAACTGGAACTCTGTAATATTGCATACATGAACCTTAAGGTACAAACCCAGTGTATTTACTCATGCAGTTCTTTCCTAAATCTAAATTTTTCCAATTTTTACACTTTGTTTCGAGTTCTGTCTTGTGTTGCTACTTTTAATACCCCATTAATGTCCCCTTTGTTATGTCCATTCATCCCATTGTGCACCTCTACCATATGTCACTCCTAATTCTTTGCTTTTCTAGAGAATGTAATATAAGCTTTGACAATCTTTCTTCATATGACAGGTTAACAGGTAGAACAAAGATTACCATTTATATATGGATAACTATTATAAGTCGGTTTGAATGAGTGAATTGCTGCTTGAAGATAGGTATATACACCTGTGGTACTATCAGATTGCATCGTGGTGAGCCTAAAACCCTTCAGATCCAAGCAAAGGGTAAAATGCCAGCAGATACAATTGCGAACACATTGATACCAAAATGAAAGACATATGACGAGAATTGAGGTAACCAAAGTGAAAAGAGTGTTCACATTACATTGCACTAGAGTGCTCCCGGGTTACTTTCTCTCACTTTCTCTGTTTTGTGCGGATGGTACACCTTGCTTTTGGAGTTTATATGCATTTAAACCTGTAGATAATTCTATTGCTAACACATTGATACCAAAATGAAAGACCTAGGATGACAATTGGGGTGACCAAAATGAAAAGAGTGTATACATTTTATCGCTCTTGTGCGCTCCCTGGTAACACACTCTCGCTTACTCTGTTTGTTGCGGATGGTAAGCCGGGCTTTTGGAGTTTATATGCCTTTAGTCCTGTAGAGAATTCTATTGCGAACACATTGATGCCAAATTGAAAAAACTAGGATGAGAATTGAGGTAACAAAGTTGAAAAGGGTATACACTTTTCAGTATTATCACGCTCTCTAATGTAATGAGAGTTGCCTGAGGGTGGCTCAGCTTTCTTTTTCTGGTACCCTTGGCCTACATTCATCTTGTCGGCGGGTGGAGCGCGCTGCTGTCTTTGACATTATATGCACATAGTTCTGTTGGGAATTCTATTGCGAACGCATTGATACCAAAATGAAAGACATAGGACGAGAATTAAGGTGACAAAGTTGAAAAGAGTATACACTTTTCAGTATTTCCGCGCACTACCAGGGAATGTCCAAACAAAAATGGAGAGAGTGGAGGGGTAACTTGCCCAAAACGCGAAAGTGTTTGGGGAGATTAACTTTCGTTCAATACTATTATGCAAAAGGAGCCACACATCTATGGTTCATCCAATAAAATCAGCAGACTTCTAGATGTTACTACTGCTCGGCTTAGACTCGGTTACAAGTATTTCTGGGAATTCTCATTATCTGCCGATGTAGACCTGACCAAATGTTAACTGTCAACAAAATTATTTGCACACCCCTTCGTCACTATGTGATAGTGAATTCAGAGACAATTCTATAACCAATGTACCAACGATGTGTCAATATTTCATTCAAAATGATCTGGTACCAGAAATTTTAGCCAAATATCCCCAGTTTGCTAACTGTAAGTAGTAACTAAGTGATTGTAACCTATCCACCGCTGCCCACTGGATGGGGAGCGGTGTGCAGGACAAACATATCAATTGTGACACTAGCTCTCCACATATGTCAGTTGCTTAATTTAGAAACTGTACTTGTGATCGATCTCGAACCTATTGTTGATGTGACGACTTATACTGAATTTTGTAACTAGCTCATCAAGATTGTAACTTGCTTAGCTAAATGAATTGTTGGGTTCAGTCCCTGAGCCCATTATGTGCCTCTGCAACCCTTTCCACTACCGCCCACAAGATGGGTATGGGGTGCATAATAAATGAACTAAACTAACTTTAAGGCATCCCGAAAGAAAGCTTGGAGGGCTTGAAAAATTGCAGAACGAAGCCTTGAGGATAATCCTTGGGTGCCTTCGTACCACAAAGATACTTAATATGAGAAAGGAACTTAATATTCCGAGCGTTGTTTATCGTGTTACTGAAAATAACTGTCAAATTGGAATAAAAATGCTTAGGCTAGCTCATCCTAACCGTTGCACAGAAGCCCTCCAGAATTTCTTTATTGAATGTAAACATTGTTTCAAATAGATAAATAAAATTGGAACTGAACTCAGAAAGTATCAGATTTATAATTTGTACCAAGAGAGACAACAATAGCACTTTCCTGCACTGTAGGAAATTACACCCTTTTCAATTTTAATCCCTCCCTTTCCATCAAAGGAGCAAATTAGAGATCAGTCCCAGCTTTGTCTTGAGGCAAAGCTCAACGTCTTAAGCCATATTGATGCTCTGTCCACAGAGCATTCTCTCTCTCAAATCATATACACTGAAGGTTTCCTACAGCGCCCAACGGGTGCAGCTAGAAGTGCAGTTGTCCTGGCAATAGGATATGACTTATATTTTGAGTGGGGAGTCCGTATAAACAACTGGGCCTCTACCCTTCAGACTGAACTATTTGCCTTGCTCCTTGCACTGAAATGTGTACAAGTATCCAAACTTGATACATTAGTTGTAAGTGACTCTTTATCATCCTTAATTGCTCTCAACTCTTTAAGACATAACTGTAACATGCTTGTGTCTGAAGCTAGACACAAATACAATAACAACTTGAGGAACCTTATCATAAACAATAATCTCAACAAAAATCACATAGTTCTCAGAGGTGATTTCAATATTGACCTAGGGCTACAAAATAACCCTCAAGTAGACTGTTTCCTCAACAGCATGAATTCCTGTATGCTCATCCCCGCAATCACCAGGCCCACCCGAGTCACTCAAACATCTGCGACTACCCTGGATCACTGATGGACCAACATAACAGCTCCTCTTACATCAAGTATAATCACTGACAGAACAACTGACCACTATCCTACCTTCCTTGTAGCGAACATGGCCATAACACCACCAGGTAACAAGAAAATTACCTTTAGGTTACAATGTGAAGCGGCAATAGGCAATCTCACAAATGCCCTCCACAATGTAAACTGGGAATCTAAATTTATCAATACACAGGATAATAATTCGTTAACTAGCCTCTTTCCAAAATTTAAAGCCTTTACAATACTTATTGTCCTCTCCTCACCAAGCAAGTAACTGGCAAAAAGGTTAAATAATCCCTGGCTCACTAATGGCATACTTAAAGCAATCGACAAGAAACATGAATATGAAAAAAAACTTAGGATTGGCCTAGTTGGAAAAGAAGTAGTTAAGAGGTATTCATCAGTGCTTACCAGTATAATAAGAGCAAAGCGTTCCTATTACGAGAATAGATTCAAAGAAGCAAAAGGCAACATAAAAAGCACATGGAGAGCCATCTCTACCATCCTAGGAGCTAAACAACATTTACATAATAAGATAAAAATCTCCAAGGATGGTTATACACCTGCAACAGATCTTGAAACAGCAACTGAATTTAATAGCTTCTTTTCATCGTTTGGTGCTCACCTTGCCCGAAAAATCCCAGAGACTCAGACATATGTTACCACATATCTTTCACGCAGCTATCCAAACTCTCTTCTCCTCTCTCCGGTCAGCCCTACAGATGTTGTGTCCATCATTCACTCGCTAAAAACCAAAGCTGGGAACATTAGTGAAATACCATCGATGGTACACAGGCGTGCCTCCCATGCCCTTGCACCATCCATAGCACTGCTGTTCAACAAATCCCTAGAGTGTCATACCTTCCCTGATATCCTTAAAAAAGCAAGAGTAACGCCAGTTCATAAAGGAGGTAACACGGCAGACATAAATAATTACAGACCCATATCGAATCTACCTATATTATCAAAATTATTTTTTTTTTTTTACAAACAGCTCTACTCCAATCTTGTAAAATTCAATATACTAAGTCCCTGTCAGTTTGGCTTCCGCTCCCAAAAGAGTACCAATGATGCTATTGTTAGTCTGCTTGACTTAATCTTCTCAGCCCTTGACAAAAGTGAGTTTCCAATTGAACTCTTCATCGGCCTGAGAAAGGCCTTTGATACTGTTAACCATAACTACCTCTTACTTAAATTCCACCATTATGGAATCCGTGGCCTTGCCCTAAACTATATCCGATCCTATCTTAGTAACAGACACCAATATGAAGCCATCAATGATATAACCTCTCCCACTCTACCACTTAATTACCGTAAAGGTGCCACAGAGCAGCATCCTAGGACCCTCCTGTTTCTTATATACATCAATGATCTCCCTAATGTCTCTAACATACTTAAACCTATATTGTTGGCTGATGATACTATTCATCTACTCTGACCCCAACCCACTCCTGTTAAATAATGTTGTAAACAATTAATTAAAAAAAGTCTACTTGTGGATGTCAACCAACAAACCTCACACAAAACATAGAAAAGACCTACTATATCTTATTTGGAAACAAATCAACAAATGCAATTCAGCTTCCGATAGATAATGTAAACATTAGCAATAAAAATGATGGAAAGTTTCTTAGCCTATACTTAGACAAGAGACTCAACTTCCGCACCCATATACAACACATAACTAAAAAGGTTTCTAAAACAGTTGGTATACTGTTTAAGATCAGATATTATGTACCCTACTCTGCTCTCCTCTCACTCTATTATGCACTTATCTATCCCTATCATTCTTATGGCGTTTGTGCTTGGGGTTCATCCTCTGCAAACTACCTCAAGCCCATCATCATCCAGTAAAAATCTGCTATCAGGACAATAACTAACTCTACCTTCAGACAACACACAGCTCCCTTGTTCAAATCCTTAAACATGCTAAACAAATTCACTCCATACATTCTCCTGTGTAAATTACGTTTATAAAGCCCTTTTTCTAACTGCAAACCCTGTTCTGAAACTCTTCCTGGACAGATGTAATAGAACACATGGCCACGTCCCCACCAGACATAAATATCTCTTTGATATCCCCAGAGTCAAACTTAATCTATGTAAACACTCTATGTAAATAAAGGGACCTAGTCTATGGAACTCACTCCCTTATAATGATTTGAAAAGCTGTCCAACTTCTGCCATATTCAAAAATAAAACCAAAAAGTACCTGTAGTACTTTTTAAGTACGAGGGAGTAATGCGCAAAGCGTCCCTCACCTGTGACGTCACAGCGTCATCTGACGCCATATCAACACATCGGCCATTTTGTCGTCAGTTCAGTCATGGCGAGGACTAACCCTTCATGCAAACTGCACCTACTATCAAGAAGAAGAAGATTTTGTGTTCCACCGATAGTATTATCGTAAGTAAGCACTTATATTTTATATTTTATTAAATTAATTGATTCTATTTTTCTGTAATAAAGGTCCAAAGGGTTGTTAAGGAACAAGGGTGTAGCGATACCGACGCTCAGTGCGCTCAACTCACACCAATGTATCACCTGTGTAGCTTCTGTAATTAGTGTTAATTAGTTATGCTATAAGATAATGAAGCGAGTATAAGATTAACTCGCTACAAGGGTACTGTGTTGGGAGGTGAGGGCTGTTACTGGTGTCTGTGGGGATGTGAGGACTTGTACCAACCACTATCACCACCAGTACCTTGTCTTGCATCCTGCTTAGTATTCCTATTGAGATATGAAGTATTATTGCATTCATATAATTATTCATTCATTGTCATTACTATTTTTATGGGCTATGTTCTGTTACCCTAATGCTTTTTACCCCTGAGCATGTCCATTTACTCTCCAGCCCTTCACAAGCCACTGCTGCACCCCCTCCATGCCCATACTTACTGTGCTTATTCTTACAGGACTGCACTGCATTATGTGGTGCTCACTGCCTGGACACCTTGATACATGCATTATAGGGTTCTGGTAGTTGTTCTACTCACCAAGCCCTTCCAAGGCCAGGCTTGACATGTGAGAGCTTGGTCCAACAGGCTGTTGCTTGGACAGGCCCCTCAGGCCCACATATCCACCACAGCCTTGTTTGTCCGGCACTTCAAAATCAAATGTTTATTTACGTAAGGTACATACATATTTTTAGGTAAGGTACTCTTTATTTGGGTAAATTTATCTTCGTAGTATTTAGCTTTGGCTCGTCTAATTATCTTGGATAGCAATAACGAGTAATTCTTTGAGAATTCTTTGGAGACAATTCCTAACCTATACTTCTCCCAACCTATACTTCTTCTCAAGGTCATCTTCACTTCTTGAAGATGTTCAGGTTTTCTCTTGAAGATGTCGACGGTTGTTCCAGCAATACTGTATTTCTTTTATTGCTGAAAACCTGTTTTCAGCCATAAAAAAATAATCCTGAATCCAGAAAAAAATCCCTTTTGTATCGTCTGGAAATTTTCAAATATTGCTGATCAAACCTGAGTCTAAATTATTTGTATATATTATGAATTACAGAGGTCCCAGGACAGGGTTTTTAGGCACTCCACTTACATTTTCCCACTCTGACTTAACCCCCATTTATACAAACTCAGTCTTATCTTTTAGCTAATAATTTATTGTACACACCATACTCAGCCTGTGTAGGGTAGTTTATTGTGCATGTGTAGTATATATATTTGTGTAGTATATTTGGTATATTTAATGCCTCTAACCTCTCCTCATAGTTCTTGTCCTTCAGTTCTGGGAGCCACTTAGTAGCATGTCTTTGCACCTTTTCCAGTTTGTTTATGTGCTTCTTAAGATATGGGCACCATACAACCGCTGCATATTCCAACTTTGGTCTAACAAAAGTCGTGAACAATTTCTTGAGTATTTCGCCATCCATGCATTTAAAAGCTCTGAATATTATCCTTTACCTGCAATTGGTTGTTGCTGTATTTATAGAATATGATTTGTTCTACTTTACATTTGTTTGTTCCTTTTTTTCAAAATTTCTTTCTGCCTCTCTCCTCACTGCCGTGTAGTTGTTTCTCTTTGTATTACTGGTATGTTTGGGGGTTTGGCCTCTTCGTATATTGATTCCATTTTTGTGTCTTTTGGTCTCTGTCCGTCTTGAAATTTCAGTTGAACAAATCCTGTTTCCTAGTTCTGCATCTTTGTTTTGGTATAAATGTTTTTGTTCCTTTATCATATATTTCACAAAATTGACATACTGTGCATTAATTCATCTCAATTACTTCCTTTCCTAACAGCAAGCCTTTCCAGTAAAATTCTTTGAATTCTTTTCTGACTTCTGGCCTAATGTTTGTTTTATCCTAGTGTGTATGATGCCTAGCGTGTGTCTGGTGCCTGTTGTGTTAAACCGAAGATAAATGCATAAGTATAGGTCAGTAATTTCTCCAGCTTTGAAAGGGGCTTTCATTATGCAGCAGTATTCCACTCTAGAGAGCACTAGCGTCTTGAAAACTATCATCATCGGTATAGCATCTCTAGTGTGAAAAGTTCTTGTTATCTATCCTGTCATTTTTCTTGCAGTTGTGACGGCTACTTTATTGTGTTCTTTAAATGTAAGGCCTTCTGACATCAGTACACCCAAATCCTTTACGTTGCTTTTCCGTTCAATGTTATGATTTGACTGAGTTTTGTAAGTGGTTTCCGTTTTTATATTTTTTATTTTTTCCGTAGCGCATGAGCTGAAACTTATGTTCGTTAATCACCATGTTATTTTCTGTAGCCCATAGAAAGACCTGATTTACATCTGATTGGAGGTTTGCCGTGTCCTCTATGTTGTCTACTCTCGTGAAGATTCTAGTGTCATCTGCAAAGGATGATCAAGTACTATAGGTTGTGTCCTTGTCTATGTCCGATATGAGGATGAGAAAAAGTATTGGAGCAAGCACAGTACGCTTGGGGACTGAGCTCTTCACGGTTGATGGTCCAGATTTTATTTTGTTGACTACTACACATTGGGTTCTATTAGTCAGGAAGTTGTATATCCATCTGCCTATTTTTCCGGTAATTCCTTTTGAACGCATTTTATGTGCAATAACACAATGG